>NW_007737282.1:0-54812 GCF_000696425.1 Galeopterus variegatus | reverse complement strand
CTGGTATCACAGCGCACGGCTCACAGGATCGCGCTGTCTCCTGGCGTGGCCGCTCAGACCCAACGCCATCTTCAAAAGCCTGCATAGACCATTACTAATACCAGTATTTGAATATGCCTTTCAGGGTATAGACATTGTTATAATAAAAGGAAAGGATTTGATGGTTCATTTTAAACTATTATGTGAATTCTTAGCCTAAGACTGTTACAGCCCCATAACGTGAAGCAATTTCAAACATATAACTACTAGGAAATAACCTGATTACCTTTTAAAAGGTGAACAATGGCTATTTTATAAATGTTTCCTGAAAAACTTGATTCAGTCTTTCTACTTTTCCATACAGATAACCCTTTTCAGTTGAGTCAGAATTTTATATAGTTCAGGGCATCAGGTTAGATGTTAAATGGTAGGGGTAAAGTAGGGAAACTATGAATACTATCCAAGTGACTGGATAGTCTCAATGATGCTTTGAGCACCTCAGAATAAGTGTGTTTTTTTCAATACGTACAAAGGATGATGATGGCGAACACAATAATGATGATAAAGTCTCACAGCATTTTCTAATGCTATGAGAGTCTTCTGAAATCTTTCCAACCCTGGATAAGGCTTCTGTTTTGGTAGACTGCAAGTTACTTAATTTCTTAATGTCAGATACCCTCTGGAAAGCATCAGTCAACCCTGACTGCCAGTTAAATATTTTAAAGCATAATTTAATGATTTGTCTTCCATTCTGAGTTCCTAGATTATATTCAACAAATGTAACTTTCTAGGGAAAGAACAATCATTTCCGTCCACAAACAGTAACTGAGCAACTAGCTGGTAACAGGCATTTGATTTGGCTGTTTCTATTCAAGTGACTGCAAAAATTGCTGGTAAACTACATGCAACCATAATTTAGTACTAAACAAGTCTTCTTGGAGCCTTCCAATAGGGCGATGACTATAAGTGATCTTCATAACCTCCATCCCCATCAGTTTGGCAAATGCCACAGCCATATGAGCCAGGAGTAATTTAGTTTCTGTGAAGATAGAAACCACTTAAAGTTGCCATCTTTTACAGCTTCCTCTCTAAAACTTGATATAAGATGGAGTATCCACTTGTTCATTACATTATGGCAGTAAGGGATCATTTTTTGATATGTACAGTTTGTTATGTTACATAATCACATTACTGGAGGCTATTTATCTTTTTAATATGTCTGTATTAGTCCATTTCTATTGCTTAGAACAGAATACCCTGAAATGGGGTAATTTATAAAGAAACAAAATTTGTTTCCTCCAGTTTTGGAGGCTGAAAGTGTGTGGTCCAAGGGGTGCATCTAGTGAGAGCTTTCTTCTTAATGGGTACTCTCTACAGGGTCCCATGGAGATGAGGGTGTCACATGGCAAGAACGGGCTGAGCAAGAGAGAGCTAACTTTCTCACTTGCTCTCCTTGCAAAGCCATCAGACCACATCCATTACTCTATGAATGGATCAATCCATTCACAAGGACACAGTCCTAACAATTTAATTACCTCTTAAAGGCTCCACCTTTCAAATACCATAATTGGAATTCCCTCCTTCTTAACACTGTTACAGTACTAATCAAATTTCCAGAGCATGAACTTTGGGGGTACACATTTGACTCATAGAACTCTCCTAGATGTAAAATTTCCCACTTGAGAAGAATTTACCATCTGTACATTTTAATCTTTATTAAAGTAATTACTAAAGTTGCCACCATTAAGTTGATTTATTTAAATATGGCATATCTATTTTTTTCCCTATGCATTTTTCACTCTATTTCTCTGGCACCAACCTTATGGATCCAGCCCACTTGTGACACCCAGCACCTGGTGTTGGATACAAAGACTACCGTGATAGTGTTGACCACCCCTAACTATTCACCTACATATTTCAATGATTCTAATACAAAGTGGTTAATTACCACTATCATCCACTATTATCCTAAATTTTTATTAAAATATTTAACAAATATCTTTATTTCTTACTGACAGTGAGCGGTTGCATAATGGATACAAAAGTACAGCCAGATAGGAGAATAATACCTAGTGTTCTAACTGTAAGGTGACTATAATTAACAACTTATCATATAGTTTCCACTAGCTAGAAGAGAGAATTTTGAATGTTCCCAAAACAAAGAAATGATACATGTTTCAGGTAATGGAGAAAAAAAAAAAGTAGTTGCCAAGGTTTCAGAGGATGAGGGAGGGAGGGATGAACAGGTGGAGCACAGAGGATTTTTAGGGCAGCAAAGCTATTCTGTATGATACTGTAATGGTGAATACATGCATTATGCACTTGGCAAGACCCATAGAACTGTACAATACAAACAGAGAAATTTAATGTAAAATTAGCTTAATAATAGTATATCAATATTGATGCACAATTGTACTGCGTGAATGTGCCATGTCATTAATAAGAGAAACTGTACATGGTGGGGGGAGAGAGTATAGGAACTGTCTGTACCTTCTGCTCAATTTCTCTGTAAAACTAAAACTGCTGTAAAAAGTTTTTTAAAAATCTAACAAATATGTCCATTTCTTACTGATGTATTTTTTATTTTCTGCAGTAGATATGTGAAGTCACTAGCTAAAAACACTTATTCATAAAATATAAGGTCATGATGTGTATCAACTAGCTCAGGCTGCCATAATGAACACCACAGACTGGGTGGTTAAACAACAGAAATTTATTTCTCACAGTCCTGGAGGCTAGAAGTCTGAGATCAGGGTCTCAGAAGTCTGAGATCAGACATTTAGAAAAAGTCTCCAACGTGAAATACAAAAACTAAAACAAATAAACAGAAAAGAATAGAGCCTAGGAGAAACAGAAATTGTACACAGAGCAGAATTGAATGTCAAAGAAACTATAAATAAAATGCTTAGAAAACTAGAAGAAACATGAAACAAGATGGTATGTATAGAGAGATAGATAGATAGATATAAATATATTTTTTAAAAGAACAATCAAAGAATAAGTAAGGAGGAGAATAGGCCAGCCAACCACCAGACCCCCACCCTGCCCATGCAAAAGGCAGGACACTACACCATGCCACCACTGATGGGGGAGGCACCCAGGCAGGCAGGAGAATAGGCCAGCCACCTGCCAGACCCTACCCTGCCTGTGGAGAAGCCTGAACCCTGCACCACACTGCCATTGACAGGGGAGGTGCTCAGTCAGGCAGGAGAACAGGCCAGCCACCCACCCAGGCATGCCCTGCCCACACAGAAGGCAGGACCTACACACTGTGCCACCACCATGAGGCTTCACACAACTTCTGCAAAGGTGGTCTATAATAGCCACGACCATAGCTAATACTGTTGCAAGGATGGCTCACTGCCTTAATAACATCCACAACCACTAGGCAGGTGGCCCACTACATATTTGACTTCATTAACACACGGAGAGTCATTGGACAAGCCTGGAAAAAGAGGAAGAAGTCTTTCTCCTCAAAGTCCACTTCAGAGTGATAGAAGAAGCAACTGTTCTACCAGATGACCAAAAATCAATGTAGATATACTAGAAATATGAAAAAGTCAGAAAATATGACACTACCAAAGGAAATCAGTAACTCTCAAGTACCAGACCCTATAGAACAGAGAACCCTTGAAATGACTGAAAAAGAATTCTGATCACCTACATTAAGGAAACTCAGCAAGATAAAAGAGGACTCTGTAAGACAACACACTGAAACAAGAAAAAAAAAATCCAGGATATGAAAGATGAAATTTTCAAAGAGATTTATACCTTAAAAAAGAATGTAGCAGAACTCTTGGAACTGGAAGACAAATTCAATGAAATAAAAAAACACAACTGAGAGCTTAAGCAGCAGATTAGAACAAGCTGAAGAAAGAATATCTGAACTCAAAGATGATCTTTATGAAATAACTCAGGCAGACAAGAAAAAGGAAAAAAGAATTTTTAAAAATGAAGAATTATTAAGAAAGCTAGCAGACAACCTTAAGCACACAAGCATCCGAATCATGGCTGTTCCTAAAGATGAGGAGAAAAAAGCTTTGAAAATCTATTCAATGAAATAATAATGGCAAACTTCCCAGGTATAGGGAGAGACATGGACCTTCAGACCCAAAAAGCTCAAAGATCCCCAGTTTTAATCCAAAAAGATCCCCTCTGAGACACATTATAGTCAAACTGACAAAGCCCAGAGATAAAGAGAGAACCCTAAAAGCAGCAAGAGAAAAGAATCAAGTTAATTATAAGGGAGCCCCCATCAGACTAACAGCAGTCTTCTCAACTGAAACTCTACAGGCCAGAAGAAAATGGGATGATGTATTCAAAATACTAAAAAAACAAACAAAGAAAGAAAAAAGCAAAAAACCTGCCAGCCAAGAATGCTATACCCAGCAAGGCTATGCTTCAGAAATGAGGGAGAAATAGTGTGTTTCCAAGACAAACAAAAACTGTGGGAATTCATCACCACATGACCAGTCCTGCAAGAAATCCTCAAGGGAGTCCTGCATCTGGAATCTGAAAAAAAATAATCACTACCACTAATACACAAGTAAGACCCAAACCCACCACTAAAACACAAATGCAAATGAGAAAGACAAAAGAAACTAAATCTTAGCACCTTAAAAAACCCACAAACATGGAAGACCAATAATTAAAGGAGAAGAAAGGAGCAAATGATACTCAAAACATCTAAACAAAAAGCCATAAAACTTCAGGAATAAAACAATACTTCTCAATAACAACCCTAAATTTAAATGGATTAAACTCAGCACTAAATAGACACAGACTGATGGATTGAATCAAAAAGCAAGACCCAACTACATGCTGTCTTCAGGAGACTCATCTCACCAGTAAAGATGCATACAGACTAATAGTGAAGGGATGGAAAAAGATGTATCATGCAAGTGGAAAACAAAATCGAGCTGGAATAGCTATTCTTATAACAGATAAAGTAGATGATGTTAAGCCAAAAGCCATAAAAAGAGATGAAGAAGGCCACTACATAATAACAAAGGGATTGATCCAACAAGAAGACATAAATATATATACATCCAACACTGGAGCACCCAGATATATAAAGCAAACACTATTAGACCTAAAGAAAGAGATAGACCCCAATATGATAATACTGGGGGACCTGAACACTCCCCTCCCTCTCTTCATTGGACAGATCATTCAGGCAACAAATCAACAGAGAAACACAGGATTTAAACTACACTTTAGACCAGTTGGACCTCGGAGATGTCTACAGAACATTTCATCCAATAACTACAGAATATACATTCTTCTCATCAGCAAATGGAACTTCCTCCAAGACAGACCACATGTTAGGTTAAGAATCAAGTCTCAAAAACTTTTTAAAAATTGAAGTCATCTCAACTCTATTCAGACCACGATGAACTAAAACTAGAAAATAATAACAAGAAAAACTCAGTGCTCTGTACAAATTCATGTAAATTACACAAAACTCAGGATTCTGTACAGGTATATAGTTCCTGAATGAACTATGGGTTCAAGAAGAAATTAAACAGGAAATCAAAAAATTTCTGGAAAACAAAGAAAATAAAGACATATCATATAAAAACCTGTGGGATACTGCAAAACCAGTACTAAGTGGGATATTTATAGCAATAAATGCTTACATTTTAAAAATAGATTTCAAGTAAACACCCTAGCTATACACCTAAAGGAAATAGAAAAACAAGAATAACCCAATCCCAAAGATAGTAGATGGAATGAAATAATTAGATTAGAGCAGAGCTAAATAATATAGAGACAAAAAAATACAAAAGATCAATAAAACAAAAAGTTGGTTTTTTGAGAATATAAACAAAATAGACAAACCATTAGCTAGGTTATCAAAAAAAAGAAGAGAGAAGAAACAAATAACAAAAATCAGAAATGAATAAGGAGACATTACAAGTCATTCCACTAAAATACAAAAAATTTATTGGAGACTGTCATAAACAACTACATGCCAACAAATTTGAAAACCTGGAGGAAATGGAAAAATTTCTTAACACACACCAAGACTGAACCAAGAAGACATAGAAAACCTGAACAGACCAATTACAAGCAACAAGATTGAAGAACTAATCAGCACTTTCACAACCAAGAAAAGCCCAAGACCGGATGGCTTTACTGCTGAATTCTACCAAAGATTTAAAGAGGTATTAATACCAATTCTCTTCAAACTATTCCAAAAATTTGAAACAGAAGCCATTCTCCCAAACTCATTCTATGAGGCCAGCATCACCTTGATACCAAAACCAGACAAAGGTACAATAAAAAAAAAGAAAACTATAGGCAAATATCTCTGATGAATATAGATTCAAAAATCTTCAAAAAAATACTAGCAACCAGAATACAGCAACACATCAAAAAAATTACAGAACATGATCAAGTGGGATTCATCCCAGAAATGCAAGAATGGTTCAACATCCACAAGTATATAAATGAGATACATCACATCAACAAAATCAAGGACAAAAACCATATGATTATCTCAATAGATACAGAAAGAGCATCTGACCAAATTCAATATCCCTTCATGATAAAGACTCTCAAATTAGGTATAGAAGGAAAGTATCTCAACACAGTAAAAGCCATCAATGACAAGCTCACTGCCAATATCATCTTGAATGGGAAAAACCAAAAGACAGACAAGGATGCCCACTCTCACCACTTCTACCTAACATAGTACTGGAGGTACTAGCCAGAGCAATCAGGCAAGAGAAAGAAATAAAGGGCATCCAGATTGGAAAAGACAAATTCAAACTTCTTATTTGCAGATAATATGATCCTAAATTTAGGAAAACCTAAAGACTCTATTCAAAAACTCTTATAGCTGGTTAATAGTTTCAGTAATGTTGCAGAATACAAAATCAATGTCCAAAAATCAGTTGCATTTATATTCTCCAATAATAAGCTAATGGAAAGAGAAATCAAGAAAGTAAGCTCATTTATAATAGTCACACACACACAAAAATCTATGAACCAACTTAACCAAGGAGGTGAAAGATCTCCACAATGAGAACTACAAACCACTACTGAAAGAAATTAAAGAACACACAGAAAGATGGAAAGACATTCCATGCTTTTGGATTGGAAGAATTAACATTGTGAAAATGTCCATACTACACAAAGTGATCTACAGATTCAATGCAACCCCCATCAAAATACTAATAATATTCTTCACAGAAACAGACAAAACAACTCTAGCATTCATATGGAACCACGAAAGACCACAAATAGTGAAATCAATCTTGAGCAACAACAAAAAAAATAAAGTTGGAGGCATAACACTATCTGACTTCAAACTATCCTACAAAGCTATTGTAACCAAAACAGCATGAGACAGAATAGAGAATTCAGAAATCAATTCACAGACTTACAGCCAATTGATATTTGACAAAGGCAATGAAAACATACACTGGGGAAAAGACTGCCTCTTCAATAAGTGGTGCTGGGAAAACTGGATATCCATGTGCAGAAGAATGAAACTAGACCTGCACCTTTCACCATATACCAAAATCAACACAAAATGAATTAAAAACTTAAGTATAAGACCAGAAACTGTAAAACTACTAAGGGAAAATATAGGGGAAACACTTCAGGAACAAGGACTGGGCACAGACTTTATGAACAACAGTTCAAAAGCACAAGCAACAAAAGAAAAAAATAAACAAAAGAAAAATATGAAAGAAAAAAGCTGCACAGCAAATGAAATAATCCACATAGTGAAATGACAACCTATAGAGTGGGAGAAAATATTTGCAAACTATACAGTCTACAAGGGATTAATATCCAGAATATATAAGGAAGCCAAGCAATTACACAGTAAAAACAAACAAACAAACAACAACAACAAAAAAAAAACAGCAAAGGAGCTGAATAGACATCTTTTCTAAGAAAGACATAAAAATGGCCAAAAGGCACTTTAAAAATGCTCAGCCTCACTAATCATCAGGGAAATGCAAATTAAAACCACATTGAGATATCACCTCACCCCATTTACACTGACTATAATCAAAAAGATGAAGAATAACAAATGCTGCCGAGTGGAGAGAAAGAAATATTCCCATACTTTTTGTTGGACTGTAAGTTAGTACAACCACTATGGAAAACAGTATGGAGGTTTCTACAGATAGATCTACCATATGATCCAGGAATCCCACTTCTAGGTATATATCCAAAGGAATGGAAGTGACCATGTCAAAGAGATACCTGCACTCCCATGTTCATTACAGCTCTATTTACAATAGCCAAGATATCGAACCAACAGATGACTGGATAAGGAAAATGTGGTATATATACACCATGGAATACTACTCTGCCACAAAAAGAGAATGCAATTCTGCCATTTGCAGCAACATGGATGAGCTTGTAGAAAATTATGTTGAGTGAAATAAGGCAGGCACGGAGGGAAAAATACTACATGTTCTCACTCATAAGCGGGAGCTAAGGAAGGAAAGACCACAGTCATGTGTCGGACTTGCAGAGGGAGAGAGCACACCTAGGGTTGTTGAGTGGGATAGGGGAGGTAGGGAGGGGAAGCAAGGTTGGAGATTAATTGGGTGGGGGACACATGGAATAATCACAACTTGTGGTGATGGGCATGCTGATAATATTGATCTGGCCATCACATCTTTGGCACAAGTGATGACAGTCAGCTTTGTACCCCATGAATATGCTTAATTACTAAAATTTAAAAAAGAGAGTTCTGTGGATGTATGGCAGTGATGGTAGTACAACAATGTAAAATGTATTTAATGCCACTGAACTGTACACTTAAAATGGTTAAGATGGTAAATTTTAGGTCATATGTATTTTACCACAATTTTTAAAAATAAAAATTACTTAACTTTTAACACCCCTCCCCCTCCAAAAAAGAATAAATAAGAACACTTGGAAATTTAAAATGGTATAGCCAAATATTTTCTTCAATAGGAGGAGCTCCTAGAATGCAGAACAAAAAGGAGATAGACAATGTAGGAAGCAAAAGGGTAAGAAAATAGAGTATCAATCCAGAATGCTCAACATCCGACTAATAGGAGTTATAGGAAAATTAAAAGAACTTAAAAGACAGTGAAGAAGAAATTTATAAAGAAATAAAAGAGAATTTCCTAGGACTAGAATACATTAATTTCCAGTTTGAAAATGCTGCTAAGTACTCAACACAATGAATGAAGAACAGGCTACTCCAAGGCACATCATAATGAAATTTGAGAACACCAGGGAGAGGAGATTCTAAATGCTTCTAAAGAGAAGAGATGGGCAAAATGTAAAGGAAATGGAATAAAATGAGTATTGGATGCCTTGTCAACAGAAACACTGTAATCTGTCTGCCATTTGCAACAACATGGATGAGCTTGGAGAAACTTATGTTGAGTGAAATAAGAAAAGCACAGAGGGATAAATACCATGTGTGCTCACTCTTAAGTGGGAGCTAAGAGAGAAAGAAGGAAGGAAAGAAAGACCACAGTGGTGTGTTGGACTTGCAGAGGGAGAGAGCATACCTACGGATAAAAAGTGGAGTGGGGGAAAGGCAGATAGGGAAGGAGGTCAGGGATAATTGGGTGGGGGACATGGGGTTTAATCGTACTTTGTGGTAATGGGCATGCTGCCAGTATTGATCTGGCCATCACATCTTGGGTATGAGTGGTGACAATCAGCTTTATACCTCATGAATATTCATAACCAATAAAAAAACAAAACATTTGAATCTGGAAGACAATAGAACAGTGCCTTTAAGATACTGAGAGAAAATGACCTTTAACTTAGAATTCTATATCAAGCCAAGCTATCCTGCATACATGAAAGTAAAAAAAGGTATTTTCAGCCATGCATGCAGTCAAACATTTACCTCTTTGTGCCATTTCACAAGAAGTTACTAAAGTGCATTCTACAAGACCAAGAAAGAGGAAGGGAAGTGGGGACCAATCACAGAAAGGAGTGAAGGAAACTTCTAGTATGAGAGTGAAGGGAAGTTCCAGAAGGACAGCCCCACCCCATGCCAGAACACAGCCAGTCAAAGTTGGAGCAGGAAAACTAGAAGGCTCTACAAGGGATGTGTCCAGGGCTGAAAGGGACCAATAAATTAAATGACAGATTTGACCATGTAGATGTCATACTGAGAGGCATTCTATAGAGCTGTTGGATGTTGTGAGAAAGAGAAAAACTTAATCAGATGTTCCTCCCCAAAACTTGAGTAAATAAAAAAGGCAATTAACTCTAAGAACAATAAAATGTAATTTGAAAGAGGAAATACAATCATATTAACTTTCTAGTTCAGCAATGAACAATCTTTATATGTTCATTATAGTAAAAACACTGAATATGTATGGACTCAACCAAAAGTTGAAGCATAATTATATTGGGAAGAGGGGAAGACTATTCACCTACAGTGAAGGAAATCAGGAGCTTTTTTCAATAGTCAGTGTCTATAGCAGCTGCATTAGAGGTAGCATTATATGTATGTTATATAGAAATATGAAAGTTGATGCCAGAAGGAACAGCTCAAAAAGTTACTAACCTCCGAGGGATGGTAGAAAGATGAGACAGGATACAAGAGTCTATTTGTTATTATTGTTATTATTATTATTATTATTATTATTATTATTATTATTATTATTATAAAACTTTTAGCATTATTTGGCTTTTTAAAACTGTATGTGTAATTTTTTATTAAAGTAACATTTGATTGTTTTAACATAAAAGAAATGTATAAAAATTCTTATTTCATATATGGGCAAGCATTTGGGGAGGAAGAGGAGATGTTTTATAATCAGTGCAGTACAGACTATGGGTTTGGCTCTTGGAAGGAAACCAAAAGCCACATACATCAGTGATTGGTATTTACTTACCTATATGCCAGATTCATGTGGGTTGGTCATTTGAATTAACACATATACAACAATTGACATCAAATAAGTACTCTAAACTGTACATTTGGAAACATATTTGTATCTTCCATATGTCAAAACTCCTTAATTAGTCTATGCTCTTTTTCACAGTTTTAAAGTGTTGGGAAAAATAATTTGGACTATAAACAGACTGATGGCAAAATAAAGCTCATTCAGAGTACCAGCAACAGCATCTGCCATGTAATCTCCCTCCTCTCCTCTCCAGCATAGCTGAAAAATCTGCCATTCATAAATAACACAGGGTTTTCTGTAGAAACAGAGTTCTTGAGAATTGTGCATTTTAGGAGTTTACATGAGTTACAGAAAAACATTGTGTCCTTTATACCTTAAATAAGGAAATTTTGAGCAATTATCACGGGCACTTGACAGTTAACTATTGATTAACTCTGCTAATGGAGAGAATTGCACAGGTAATCTAAAACATTAAATGTTTGATTTTTGACCATATTACATGATTTTAAAAGCATATTTACATCTACACGATGCTTTCTTAGGTTGACTCAATATTAAAGACAGGTTTTCATTTCCCAAGTGAACATATCCTGTGTAAGGGAGCAAGACTAGGCAAGCTAGGTTGGAAGTATGACAGGAAATGTTGTGTCAACTATGTTTTGGTACCACATCACTTCGTAGACAGCCTATCTTCTTCCCAAGTAGGATGACAAATAAGTTGAGAACAATTAAAAGTAATACAAGCTTAAGTGTCCAAATACATCAGGTATTGCTTTTGCATAGCCAGCAACGCACTTGATTGAGAAACCTGGCAATATGAGACTTTAGATCATCAATCAATGAGTTGAATTAGAATCTTGAGTAGCTTCTCATTTGAATGGAACCAAGCTGCTCCCTCCCTTCCTTAATGCACCGTGGAGAACCTAACATGCTCAATAAATTATGTAGAGAGGATTCATGAATGAGCTAATTTAGTCATAAGAGGATCTGGCCAATTGCTTATGGAATAATTATGTCATTAGTAGCCTTCATTTGTTCCATTTTCATTTTAGGTAAACTTGAGAATCAGAAAGGATTTCTTCTGGAGGAAGGATAGTATCTGAGTGGGTAGTTCTTTCTTGTTTCCTTTAATTGAAAAATAAGAGCATTCCTCTGGTGGCTAATCACTCTTCGCTGATGTGCTCTGGCTTGTGGTTTTGGTGACAAGTTCCTCCTTAAATTGAGTTGGGGGAAGCGTTATATGAAAGGAGAAATAAATAGGAGAGATGATAAAGTCCTATGTTAAAATGTTTACAGGACCCACTCACATCCTCAGAAGATTAGGTTCTATCAGAACTTTCTTTTCTTATTTACAGATGGACATAGAATAAAGACTTCCTCGTGAATGTGATGGGTACCTGGTCTCTGCACCTCATTATTTTAGCCAATGTTTTTGAAGTAATATATAAATGACAAAATGCAGCCCAAGTTTTATAACCCAACATAACAAAATAGACAATAAGAATAATAAATCTTTTGGTTATTGCTCTTAAAGATTCCCCAGGGGCAATATTTAAATTGCTTCACACTGAGATTCTTCACTGGCCCATAACTTCCAAGTTTCACAAATTGTTTTATTTTCTATTCCTCCCCTAGATTAATCTGGTTATTCTGGAACAAATATGATAGAAAACTAACATAAGTAAGAATATTTCCAACTGAAAATTTTTGTTTCATCCCCCCTTTCAATTTCCAGAGCCCAGCAAATCTTGAATTTACAAAATGGAGCCTCTCACTTGGGAATTTTCTGCATTCTTTCTCCTCCTTGCTAGTGATCAGTAAAGGTTTCCCTTCCCCCTGCCACGCGGAAATAAAATCCACTTCTTATCCGCCTCTTCCATTCTTTCCCATGACCTGAGTTCCTCCTCTCCCACGCAGGGTCAATAGGAGAGGATTGGAGAGCATCATGCTTCCTTCCATCTGCTGCCAGATCTGATGATCCGACATCTGGTGCAAGTCTCAGCCCCTGAAGGTTTCCCCTTTACCACCTGGCATTCTGAGAGCAAAAAGATATCGAACCACAACCCTGCACCTGCTTCTTGAGCTGCTGTTGTGTTGTTGTTGTTTTAATCTTGTAATACACAGTGGTTTTCCTCAGTTTTCTCCAGTTTTATGAAGTTAAAAGTTTACTCCCTTTTTAGTCTAACTCCAGTGATATTTAGTCAAGAGTTTTTTGAGTTTATTTATTTGCTTTTTTGTTTTAGATATTTTTCAAATAAACACAGCTTTGTCTCAGTTCTGCAGAGGGGCATGAATACCTGCAAGAATCTGAATTCTAAACTTTGGGTAAAATTGGCTTATGAGGGAGGCATTTACCCACCACATCTCTCCTGGTGGTGGAGCCTCCATTTGTTCATCTGGCTGTCTCTGTAGGAAGACAGCCCTTTGTCTCATTTCCTTCTGACACCCTCTCTACCAATCTTCCACACAAGAAATAAAAAAGGTATATGGTGAATAAATACTTCTTTGAAACTTTCTGTAGATTCCTGTAGCCCACATAAGCCTCAGATTTCTCATTTGTAAAATTGAGGTAGTAATAGTACCTACCTCACATGTTTTTTTTTTGATCAAGTGAGATAATTCATAATGTTAGTTATTATTATTGTTATTACTCTTAACTACTACTTTTATTACTGCTACAGGGTCTATTATACATAGAAACCTATATTACATTTCTTTTGTATAGATTTTCTTGAAAAGTTCCTAGAAATTTTTATTTTTTTCTTGCAACTTCCAGGGTAAAACTAGAGAAGTAAAGAAACTGAGTGCCCTATGCAGGGCTCTAGGTCAGCAGAGCTTAACCCTGGCTGCATGTTGGGATCACCTGGGTAGTTTTACAAATTGTCGATGCCTGGACCCCACCCCCACAGGTGTGAAATGGTTTGGTCTGGGATGTAGCATGAGCCTTTTTAAAGCTCCCCCCATATGATTCTAATAGGCAAACTGAGGCTGAAAACTACTGTTTTTGTTTAAATTTAGATTCAGGGGCTCTATCTTCCACGTACAGCTTCTAAAAATCTCAGGGTATAACCTGTTCACAGAGGATATCCCCATCCTTTGTGGTAAGAATTGCAGGACTTTCTTAGGTGGTTATTGAATCATGAATTTATCCATGAGAAACCCTGAGAAATATATTACTGAGCTCTAATGAGCTATCTTAGTTCAAATCCAAGCATCATTAATGGATGTCACTACTAGTTCTTTGAGTAATACCTGTACTAGGAGACTGTTAGCCACTGATAGACCATTTCCTATTTCTGAATTGACAGTAGTCAAAATAGCTTGTTACTGATTTCACAGATCAGTCAAAATACTAATTATCAAGTTTCTCCTTCATCACCAGACAAATATTTCACTGACACAGTCATAAATTACCATTGCACATCTAACACTCTGGGACCTGTATCTGAAGAATGATCAATCCCATGGCTATAGGTGTGAAATTTCCTGCCCCTGTTACATCCTCTCACTCAGAGCTCTTGTGCAAACACCAGCCCGAGTGCAACCTGCCAATGCTGTGAGAGTTCTTTACCAACTTTCTTTAACCCAACAGTTCCCAAGAAACCCCACTTTCACATACTGCCTGTAACACAGTCATGTAAGTAGTAATGAGTAATTACAAAAAAAGCCGACACACAAAAAAGCAAGCATGATAAAGACTCTCAACAAATTAGGTATAGAGGGAAGGTATCTCAATGTAATAAAAGCCATATAAGATAAACCCACCACCAATATCATCCTGAATGGGGAAAAGCTGAAAGATTTCCCCTTAAGATCAGGAAAAAGACAAGGATGCCGGCTCTCTCCACTCCTTCTTAACATAGTATTGGAAGTACTTGCCAGAGCAATTAGATGAGAGAAAGAAATAAAGAGTATCCAAATAGGTAAAGAAGAAATCAAATTGCCCTTGTTCGCAGATGAAATGATTCTATATATAGAAAACCCAAAAAACTCTACAAAAAAATTCATAGAGCTGATAAATGAATTCAGTAAGGTTGCAGGATACAAAATCAACATACAACAATCAGTAGCATTTTTATACTTCAACAACAAACTAGAAGAAAAAGAAATGAAGAAAGCAAGCCCATTTACAAGTCTCTAAAAAAATGAAATACCTAGGAATAAATCTAACCAAAGAGATGAACAATCTCTACAATGAGAACTACAAATCACTTCTGAAAGAAATTAAAGAAGATGCTAAGAGATGGAAAGACATTCCTTGTTCCTGGATTGGAAGAATCAATGTAGTAAAAATGTCCATACTACCCAAAGCCATCTACAGATTCAATGCAATTCCCATCAAAACACCAATGACATTCTCCACAGAAATAGAAAAAGCAATCCTAACATTCATATGGAACAACAAAAGACCCTAAATAGCCAAAGCAATCCTGAACGCAATAAAGTAAAGCTGGGGGCATTATACTTCCTGACTTCAAACTATATTACAAATCTGTAGCAACAAAAACAGCATGATACCAGCATAAAAACAGACATGTGGACCAATGGAACAGAATACAGAACTCAGAAACCAACCCACATATGTACAGCCAACTGATCTTTGACAAAGGCACCAAGAATATACATTGGGGGAAAGACTGCCTCTTCAATAAATGGTGCTGGGAAAATTGGACATCCATATGCAGAAGAATGAAACCTGATCCATACCTCTCACCATATACCAAAATCAACTCAAAATGGACTGGAGACTTAAATATAAGGCCTGAAACTTTAAAACTCCTAGAAGAAAATGTAGGGGAAATGCTCCAGGATTTAGGGCGGGGCAATGACCTTATGAATAACACCCCAAACGCACAGGCAACAAAAGAAAAAATAAACAAATGGGATTATATCAAACTAAAAAACTTCTGCACAGCAAAGGAAACAATCAATAGAGTGAAAAGACATCCTACAGAATGGGAGAAAATATTTATTTGCAAAAAATGCATCTGTCAAGGGATTAATATCCAGAATATACAAAGAGCTCAGACAACTTTACAGCAAAGAAACAAATAATCTAATTAAAAAATGGGCAAAGGATCTGGATAGTCATGTCTCAAAGGAAGACATACAAATGACCAACAGGTATATGAAAAAATGCTCAGCATCACTAATCATCAGGGAAATGCAAATCAAAACCACTTTGAGATATCACCTCACCCCAATCACCCCGGCTATTATGAAAAAGACAGAGAACAAGAAATGCCAGCAAGGATGTAGAGAGAGAGGAAATCTCCTGCACTGTTGGTGGGGCTGAAAATTAGTACAGCCATTATGAAGAACGGTATGGAGGTTTCTTAAACAACTACAGATAGAAATTCCATATGATCCAGCAATCTGACTCTGGGGGTATATCCAGAGGATTGGAAAACATGAGGTGGAAGGCATACCTGCACTCCCATGTTTATCACAGCTCTATTTACAATAGCTAGGCTATGGAACCAACCTAAATGTCCATTGATGGATGACTGGATAAGAAAATTGTGCAGTATACACATAATGGAATACTACTCAGCCATAAAAAGAATGAAATTCTACCATTTGCAACAACATGGATGAGCTTGGAGAAAATTATCGGAGAAATACTGCATGTTCTCACTCAAATCTTGGAGCTGAATCCATAAATAAACAGATGAACAATAAAGAGAGCCAGAGAGAAAGAAAGAAACAAACAACAATCACAGTGATACTTTGAACTTTTAGAAAACTGGAGGTGGAAAAGGGGAGGGCTGAGGGAGGCGGAGGGGGGCTAATGAGGAATTGGTCAACAGACACAAAGAATGACTGTGTATTGTAATGATGAATAAGCTAACTATACTGATCTAACCACCACACATTCTACACAATTATTGAAAACCAACATTGTATCCCACATGTGTATATAATAAAAATAAATAAGTATGCAACATTTTAAAAAATGACACACAAAAAAGCGAGCATGATTCATCAGCATCCATGCCCGCTCTCGAGAAATCAACATCTCCAATCTGTCCTAAGACACTGAATTAGAAGCATTTTCTTCATGTGCCAAGCTGAGCACTTTATGATGACCAAGACTGAATTTTCTCGGTAGAACGACTCCTTGATATTCAGCAATGTGTGACATCTAGCAGGACTAGTGCTTTATCCTTAGCCGCTGGAGCTCTGCTCAGAGCTGTGGGGTGGCCTTGGGGCAGACTCTCCTCCCCTGTCAGTGCCTGCTGCTTCCCCTTGGAACACTCCTCCCCCTTCCTGCCGCCCACAGGTCTATCATCTATCCTGTGGTTGCCCAGGCCCAGCTGAACATAAGTATCACCTGGAGGAGCTTTTAAACTATAGGAGGCCCGAGCTTCACACTAGATCAATTAAACAGAAAACTCCAGGTTCTGGCGTATTTTAAAAGCTCCGAAGTACTTATGAGTGTTGAGGACCAGTGGTCTAGCCTGGGTCTCTTCTCCACCACCTTACCCCACCCCACATCCCCTCTGTAGTCTCCAGACCTTCTGTATACTCTGATATCTGTATAAAAATCTTCCCACCATAACAAAGAGGCAGCCATCCAGATTTTTCAGTTGAATTTTGTGCATGATTATCTGGATTCTCCTATTGCTCTGCCCGTGTAGACATGGCCTATGTTAACCTCCACAGGGGCAGAGCACCGCAGGCACCCCAGGTGCTCTTCACTAGGTGGGCTGGGGTCATTGCTAGTGAAGCTGGCAATAGAAACAGTTTGCTATCATGATGTGTTTGTTCAACTCCTGTTTTTTCTACACTGCTTTATTTTGATTTGCAAAAATTCATTTTGCTCAAAAATCAAGGTCTTGGTTAGCTTACTGCCCCTCCTACTTATTGTTGTTTTGAAAAAGGAAAGTGGAGGACAAAAATGAATTCTGAGCAAAACTGGGATAAGGGTATATGGTGTGCATATAATCCAGACCTTAGTAAATGGAATTAGCATTTGAAACAAGAACTGTGGCACAGAAACATCCCTCAACCTATGGGCACTCAGTAGAGGCAATGTGTCAGAGAGCTCAATGGACAAGAAGTCCCAAAGATATGGCAAAGACTCCTTTTCCAAAATGCTTATTTTTCAGAAATACTTTTAACACGTTTTGTGAATTAACTCTGTTTTCTTTAATGCTAAATGTTATGTGCACACATGAAAAATAGAATCTGATATTTATTTGAATGGAGAAGAGACCCCCAAAAGCTCTCCTAATAATATTAAACAGTTGTACCCATGGCATAAATTCTACATTCAATTAAAGTTCAGTGGTTTGAAACCATTTTCTCTTTCATATGGCTTCATTTCTCAAGACTTAAATTCCTAATAAGCAGCTCTCCAGCAGGACATGGTACCTGGTGTCCAGATTCAGAGCACATTTCTGATCTGGGTCTTCTCATGTAGCCAAAGGGAAGAATTAGACTCTACTTCACCTGCTGCATCTTCTGGTACTATGGGTTAGTTCTCCTACTCAGGCCAACTCCTCTGCCACCTGAGAGTAGAGACAGGGCAGAGAACTGCCTTGGGAAGCCTGGCAGCCGAAATTGAGAAAAGCTTGGGCCAGCTTCAAGACTTGAAGCTTTCCCACTGCTCTTTATGTGGCAGAGTCAGTGTTTGGGGCAGCGTAGCCCCCAGGTGATACCTAAGGCTCTGGGTTTGAGTCTTGTCTTTCTCAAAACTATGAGTAGGCCATTTATTTAATCTACCTCTCAGCGTCCACATCCATAAAATAAGATTGGTTTGTTGTGAGGATTGAATGAGAGAACGTGTAACATGCTTAAACTTAATACTTAAACTCCTTGAGCTGATAAACAAATTTAGTAAAGATGCAGGATACAAAATCAATACATAAAAATCAGTAGTATTTTCATACACCAACAATGAGCTAGCAGAAAAAGAAATCAAGAAAGCAAGCCTATTTACAGTAGCCACCAAAAGAATAAAATACCTAGGAATCAATTTTACCAAGGAGATGAAAGACCTCTACAATAAGAACTACAAAATACTGCTGAAAGAAATTAGACACCAAGAGATAGAAAGACATTTCATGTTCATGGATTAGAAGAATTAACATTGTGAAAATATCCATACTACTCAAAGTGATCTACAGATTCAATGAAATCCCAATCAAAATATCAATGACATTCTTCACAAAAATAGAAAAAAACAATCTTAACATTCATGTAGAACAACAAAGGACCCCAAGTAGCCAAAGCAATCCTGAGCAATAAATAAATAAATAAATAAGTAAAGCCAGAGGCTTTCTAGTATAATCCTAAGTCACTACCTGACTTTTGGTTGCTATAGCTTTGTAGCATAATTTGAAGTAACTACCTGAATTCAAATTATACTACAAAGCTATAGTAATCAAAACAGCATGGTACTGGCATAAAAACAGACATTCAGACCAATGGAACAGAATAGAGAACCCAGAAGTCAAATCACATAATTACAGCCAACTGATCTTCAACAAAAACACCAAAAATATACATTAGGGAAAGGACAGCCTCTTCAGTAAATGATGCTGGGAAAACTGGATATCCATGTATAAAAGAATGAAACTAGACCTGTACCTCTCACCATATACCAAAATCAACTCAAAATGGATTAAAGACTTAAGTATAATACCTGAAGCTATAAAACTCCTAGAAGAAAACAAAGGGAAAACACTTCAGGATGTAGGACTGGGCAAAGACTTAAATGAAGGAGACCTAAAAAGCACAGGCAACAAAAGAAAAAATAAATAAGTGGGATTATATCAAACTAAAAAGCTTCTGTACAGCAAAGGAAACAATCAACAAAGTGAAAAGACAACCTACAGAATGGGAGAAAGTATTTGTAATCTATACATCCAAAGGATTAATATCCAGAATATAGAAGGAACTCAAACAACAGGGAAAAAAATCCAATTAAAAATGGGCAAAGGAGCTAAATAGACCTTTCTCAAAAGAAGTCATATAAATGACCAACAAATATATGAAAATAATGCTCAATATCACTAATCAACAGGAAAATGCAAATCAAAACCACCTTGAGATATCATCTCACTCCAGTTAGACTGGCCATTATCAAAAACACAGAAAATAACAAATGCTGGTGAGGATGTGGAGAAAGGGAAACCCTTCTACACTGTTGATGGGACTGAAACATAGTACAGCCATTATGGAAAACAGTATGGATGTTTCTCAAACCACAGATAGAAATGCCATATGATCCAGCAGTCCTGCTGCTGGGTGTATACCCAAAGGAATTTAATTCGTATGTCAAAGGGATACCTGCACTCCCATGTGTATTGCAGCTCTATTTACAATAGCCAAGATATGGAACCAACCTAAATGTCCATCAACGGATGACTGGGTAAGGAAAATGTAGTACATACACACAGTGGAATACTACTCAGCCATAAAAAAGCATAAAATTCTGCCATTTGCAGCAGAATGGATGAGCTTAGAGAAAATAAGTGAAATAAGCCAGGCACAGAAAGAGAAATACCGCATGTCCCCACTCATATGTGGAAGTTTTAAAAATAAATAAATAAATAAGGAAGAAAGAGGAGAAGAAACTATCACAATAACATGTTGAACTTACAAAAAGACAGAACAGTACTGTGGTTACTAGAGATGGGAAAGGGGGAAGGATAAGGAGGTTATCAAGAATTGGTTAATGGACACAAGGAATGATTAAGTTTTGTAATGATGAACATGCTAATTATCTGGATTTGATCATCACACATAGTATACAAGTATTGATATTCAACTCTGTACCGCACAAATATGTATAATCAATTATGTTTCTATAAAAAAATTTTAAATAAGTAAGAATCTCAAAGTAAATAAATAAGTAAGCTCAATACTTGCTAAGCATACAATAAATGTTATTAAGTATTTAAAAGTATTTTTAAATTTGGAAAATTTTTATAGTTTTTTTTCATATTATTACAGAATTAATATAAATCATTTCACATGGAAGCATTAATTGTCTGCATTAATTCACTTTTAGTTGCAAGAATCAAAAATCAACTCTGGCTCACTGAAGCAGCTTGAATTATTATGAGGATACCCCAAAGTTAGTATAATCAATTATCCTTCAGTTAAAGAAAAGAAAAAACAAAATAAATAAATAAATAACAAAATAAACACATTTTTGGCCTAAAATACAAAATTTGACTGACTTTTAAAAATAAAACAGGATTCCTTTGGTTTTTGTGGGGTTTTTTAAATTTAGGAGTAGCCTGGGCTGCTTTGGACAGTCTAAACCCTCCTCAATCCCAGTCTTCACTGGAATCGTTCCAGTAAGTTCATCTTAAACTTGGTTATATTTAGAAATAAGAAATTAGACTGAGTGACATCTGGCCTTATCACATAAAATACAACTGTCCAGTGAAAAGACTTTTTAAAAAATTTGTTGATGAATATTAAGTTCCCAAGAATACTTTACAATAATTGTATTCTTGACTAAAAGAGAGTATAAAGAAATTCTGTGAAAGAAATAATTTGTAAATATAGTAAAATGTTTCTAAGGGCACCATGTCTAAATCCTCATGGGAACTGAAGGAACTTTCCTGACATAGCTGCTCTATGGGGGTCGTTTTCTTAAAGTAGAATGCACCCATATCGATGTTCTTTGAGATCTATGAGGTTCCCTCATAGATCTCCAGGCAGTGTGGCATAGTGGGACATGAGACTTTACCCTCAGACAGGTCCAGGCTTGACTCCAGGCACCATCTCTTACTAACCAGGTAACCAAGAGTAAGGTACTTAAACTCTCTGAGCCTCATTTCCAGAGTTATGTAAAAAAGAGGTAATAATGCTGGTGTGAAGCTTAAGTAAATTATGTACAGAAACAACCCCAACACCAGGTGCATTGTAAGCGGGTCAATAAATCAGCTATTTAATTTATAAACACGTATTTTAAAGAATTTGTTCACTTCCACTTGAGATGTAGTTGCTCACCGAGGACTCTAAGTTTTATTTTCTATAGCACCCCCTGTGTGCTATTCACATCCTTTAAATTATCATCAACATCATTGCATGTGAAGAAAAATAGCACTACAAGTGTGTACAATGAGGAATTATGATTCCAAGTTTTATTTCTGTGAAATAGAACATAAGACTTGGCAAACAGAGAGAAAAGAGATCTGAAACCTTTTTGGCTGCAGTATCCGGCTTTCATTGGGAAAGTAGATTCTAAACTCAACAGAAAATTGTTTTAACTTCTCAGACTCTCCAAGTTTACTTGGAATGTGTATAGTACTAAAACAAATTAAATGGGTAGGCATGAATTATAGTTGTCCTAATCAAGCATAAACATAATTACAGGGGGATGTGCTATTGAATGTTTATATAACCTAAATTATTAGTCACTAAGTTGATTTTCCACAAGTATCATATTGTTAGATACATATCATAATACACCAACTCACTGTTAATAGAAACTTTCATTTATTCAGTATTCAGCAAACTTGCACTGAGTAGCAGATTCTGTGTTTAAGTGCTGGAGTAGAAAGATGAGCAAGCACAGTGCCTGCCCCACGCTCCGCCCCCCAGGCACACGTGGAGCTGTGAGCATGAGGATCCCTAGTCTCTGGAATACTACGACAGCCTCTGTAAACAGGCACTGTCAATTCCAGAATCGTGGAACCCATTGTGTGCCCGCCCAGTGAAAGGTGTCAGAAACACCTTGGGTATCCCGGGACAGTCTGGAAGTCTCAGGGTCATTCTTTTTTTTTTTTTTTTCCTTTTTGTCTTTTTCACTGACCAGTAATGGGATCGCAACCCTCGGTGTTGCGCCCGCACCGCACTCAGCCAGTGAGCGGGAACCGGTCTCCACATGGGATCCGAACCCTCAGTGGGAGCGCCGCCGCGCTCCCAAGTGGCGCACTCTCCAGTGCGCCACCAGGCCGGCCCTCAGGGTCATTCTTAATTAGTTACGTCTTTTCATTTAGCTTAATAAAACGTAAGTCTCCTGTTTTTACTATTCATGATATAGTAGCTGAAGCATATGAATTGTTGTCCTGAGTGTTTCGAGAAGAGCGGATTCCTCTGTTTGGACAACTCTAGAAGCCTCCCCTCTTGTCCAGAAAAGCTCGTGGCATCCAGCAGTGCAAGTGAACATTCTGAACTAAGGCAAGCCTGCACATTTCCAGCTCGGGGTAGCTCTGTACCTCTGGTGGCTGGATATGGCTTGAGCTAGTGATTCCTGCCTGAGGAGAGCATGCACCCAGCTGCTAAGGAAATATAATGAATGGGGCTGGGATTATGGATGTGAGTTCATTTGGCATCTAGGAAGAGTCTGGAATAACTCGTCAGTTAGTTTTCCTATTGTGGCATTGGTCCTTAGCATGCATTTTCAGTATTTCACTAAAATAAATATTCATTTTTGTGCCATACTGTATTAATCAGGAATGCTTTCAGGTGCAAATAGCAGCACACTCAACAAGAGTGGTTTAAACAAAGGGAGTTTTAATTTTCTCTTGTAAAATTCCTGGAATTTGTTTCAACAACTTCACAAGGCCAGTGCAGAAATGGCTTGATTCTTTTCTTCTTTTCCTCACAGTCACTTGTATGGTTGCTGAAGTTCCTGCCATCTCTTTTATGTTCCTTTAGGAAGGAGGAAAAAGAAGGGGCAGCATCTGTATCAGGAAAGCAAAAGCTTCCCAGGAAGCCTACAGCAGACCCTGCTGACAATTTGTTGGCCAGAAAAGGGAAGTAGCAGAAGGAAGGGAGTTAGGAAGGGACTGAGTCCAGTCAGCCTCCAGCGTCTGATGTACACAACTCTCATGGATGTGGTGGATGGCATTAAAATAAATGGATAATTGGCCTCATATGCCTGCTAATTAAAATGGGTTGACTCATATCAGCTGTGGTATCTGACTTCTGAGGAAGACTTCTATTGAGCTGATTGGAGAGTAACTTCTGATATTTAGATGTACGTAGTCAGCTTCTTTACTGTCTAGGCTGGGCCATTTCCATCTCACGTATCAAAGCATGAAGATAATTATGCCTGAAGTGGCAGAGATACAAGTCCTGAAGCATGTGCTGTTCCAATTCATTACAGGAATAATAACAGCTATGTGTACCCAGTGCTTACTGCCAATCACTGTGCACAGGAGCTTTCCAGAGATTGTCTCTCTGAACTCTCCAATCAGCTGTATTTCCTCAATTCTAAGATGAAGCTCTTAGATGATGTGCACCATTAATATTTTCTTTCTTTAGGTCCCTAAAAAAAGAAAATCTATAATTAAATGAATCAATAAACTGTCTTTCCAAGGGGGGTTATCACAGAATCAAGAAACAATGGTACTATTTGAGGACACAAAAGCTAGTTAAGTTAAGGTAAGACTTGGTAACTCACCCAGTGTCACCCAGCTGGAGACCAAGCTTGTCTGAGCTAGTCCTGAACATGTTATGATACTCTCCCTCAGATTAATGTGGTAACAGGTAATATAGTAACTACCATGTATGCAGTGCTTACCTTGTGCCATGCATTGAGATCAGTGTTGGTCATATAAAAGCCCATTTAAATCCTCACAACTGCCCAGGTGGTGGGTACTAGCCCTATCAGGAAACTAAGGCTCTAAAAGTAAAGTTGTTTGCTCACATTAAACCGAGGTTATCTGATCCATGGCACCATGCTCTTCACCACAATATAGTACTGCCTCTCAGACTAACACATAGGAATATTTTATTCTGTTGTATTTGACATGTCTTGTTGATGGTCCAACCCAAAACATAGGGAGCTCTGTGGACACATCCTGGCCTTCAGTCCTTTTGTGTTCCAGTACAGTGGATTGATGAACAGCGTCACTTTGACTGTTCTGAAGAGCAAATAGGTTAGCAGACAGAACTCACTTTACTGAATTAATTCAAAGAGCTGAGAAAGGCACTAGGATGGATGCTAGTAATGACAAAACAATTCCCAGGCCCCTAAAGAACTCACAGTCTGGAGGGTGCATTGTGGGGATAGAGACACGCAAATGAACTAGATAAAACAGATCTGTCCAGGAAGCTGAGGGAGTACAAAGAAGGTTCAAGCAACCCAGCCAGGGCAGGGGAGGGGGGGAACAATCCAGGAGCACTTCCCAGAGGCGGTGGCATGGGCCTCTTACTGCTCAACAGCAGAGGAGGGAAGAGAAGATCCCTGGTAAAGGGTCAGAGTGTGCAAGAGCCCAGAGGAACAAAAGCACATGGGGGATTTTTTAGGGGTCAAGGGACAGAGCCTGGCCCATAACAAACTCTCAGACAATACTAGTTCCCAGGAAGATGACTAGGATATCAGGATACCAGCCCAGAAAGGTAGACAGGGGACAAACCGTAACATCTGCTGGACTGGGGAATTTGACAAAGTGAGTACAGCCTCCTGTTGGGAGGGTGCAAGACTGTCGAAGGCATTGAAATTCAGGGAGAGGGATAGATTTGCATGTGACTAGGGTAGAAGTCAGTGGTTGGGGACAGCAGAACAGGGAAAGTGCCTCTATGTCCCAAGTGAGAACATGGGCTTTTCTGGAGAGATCCACTTCAGATGCTGTCAGAGTATCATCAAATCTAGCACCTCATACTCAAAAAATGTGTGGTTGGTGGTCCACATTGATAGCACCTAGGAACATGTTAGAAATACAGAATCTCAAACCTCATCTAAGATCTGCTTACTCAAAATCTGCCTTTTTAAGAAGATCCTCAAGTAGCTTCGATAGGCCCCTTGAAGTTTGAGAAGCACTGCCCTATCCTATCCAAGCAGTGAGTCCAAGTAAGACGCTTTGCATTAACAGAAGACAGCAACCGAGAGCACACATCTGCAGTTGCCCAAATGAGAGCACGGAGGCAGTATAAGATGTGAGATCGAATGCCATGTGTTCTGGTGCAATGAATGTAGCAGCAGTTATAGGAAAAGGCTGCTATTAAGCCACTGTACTGTGAGGATGTGTCTTCTTTGGGACCGACAGAGCAATCCTCTGTGGTGGGTGCACACCCACCAGCAGCCTCAGAAGATGCTGGAGAACCCACAATGTGAAGCAAGGTGGAGGACCTCAGCAGACAACTCCCAAACGATAAGGGTGATGGTGGAAGTCATTGTTCCTCACTGCTTTCTCCTCCTCCACGAACAGTCCCTTCAAGCGAGAGTTAGCTAGTTAACTGGCTTCAAGACTTAATGAATCTGGAATACTAGGGAAACATTTCATACAAGGCTAACATGACAATACATGACTACACATAAGCAAAATTAAATGATTCCATTCAGATTAGTAAGTGCTCTGCTGAAAGCATTGTTTTCATTGCACCTGAGTGCTCCTAGAGTTTGTAATGTCCAGAAAGCTTTTTCAGCCTGAAGCAGTGAGCACTTTACTGCTATAAACTATTAGTTACCCATTGCTTTCATCAAAAAACACAATTTGGTGGGCAGGCTGTCCACAGTGTGTAGGAAATGCGGTCTTAGGCACTGTGGGGAGATGCAGAGGAAGTTGATGGAAAGAGAAGGGAACAAGGTTGTAAAAACATAGTGGACAACCCCTTAAGGTGATGCAGAATTCCATGGGGCATCACAACGGAACTTGTAAAATGAATGATTCATGTTGTCAAAGACAGTTTGGTTAAAAAAAAATCAGAGTCAACAGTGACTTCCTTCAGTAGGAGTCTGCTCCATCTCAAAAGGACTTTTAGGAATCTAACCATCTTCATATGGCAGCAGGGTCACCACTGAGTGTACCAGTGGGGTGAGGGACCAGCGCCACAAGAATAAGTCAGACTGCATAACACTGCACAGGGTACACAATGAGGATGAACTTGAGCCAAGCCACTGAGGGAAGTTTATCAGATCTCTGAATAAGTAGGAAACAGGCTGTAGTTTAATGGCCCACACTTTCCCTGGTCCTGCAGTTTCTCTTCCATGACCTAAAAAGTCCAAATCTCCTCAAGGTCTAAAACTAGTAGAAATTTGAACAAAGATTTTATTGTCTGGGTTGCTTATTGCCAGTATTCTGAAATAATGATTTTAAACCATAGGATAGGTGGCTGGAATGCATTGTGAGCTGTGTGAGCCCCAGGCACTCGAAGGATTAACAATCCCTGGGGAAATGCTTCTGTGTGCAGCCCTGAGCCTTGGGGCCTTGGCACCTGCTCCACGGTGCCTCTGCACCTGGCAGCGGATCAAATGCTCACCCTGGCACAGGCCCTCAGCATTGCAGTTTGTAAAGAGAAGGGAGGCGGGTACCTCCCCTTGTTTTTCACACAGGCAGGCAGGAGTTGGATATGAGATCCAGCATCATGACTTTTTCATAAAAGTGTACAAAAGAAGTAGAAGTGGCTTGAACCATGTATTCTCATTTCTGTCTCCAGGTCTGTGTTAGTTACAATGATAAATTCCTGGTTTCACCTTCTGTGCCTCCAGCTTATTCCACTGCTTTGATCTTACCCCTAGTGCACATCATCAGAGCATGCCCTCTGGAATCCGTGTCTGCCTATCAATTGCAGAGACATTGGGAAAGTTAGTAACCTCTCTGAGCCTCAATTTACTGATTTGTAGAATGGTGATAATTCCAGACTCACAGGTTGTTGTGAGTATTAAATGACATCACATGTGTGGAATGTCTAGCCTGGCTTTCTTAATAGAAGCTCAATAAATATTAGTTACCTAATCTATGTTCCCCCATATGATCCAGAGGTTTTGTGAAAAGATGTGGAAGAGGAGGAGGAGGGAGGTGTTTGGGTTTCTAAGCTTGGGAACTAGGTTAGTGGAAATGCTTCTAACTGACAAGGAAAATGCAAGACGAGGAGAAGGTTGGGGGACAAGATGATATTTAGTTCAACACATGCTGAATTTGAGAGAAGGAGATGTCCAGACACTTGAAGAGTTGAATTAATAACCTGAGGTAGTAGGTGGCATTGGTTAGAACATTAATGTGATTTGTAGAGTGTGGAGAAAGGGCAAATGAAAAGCCCCAGGAGTACCAGCACAGGCTAGATTTTAAAAAAACAGGCCGAATTAATAGAGAATTAGGAGTAGAACCAGCTGACAGTGGTGTCCTGGACACTTGGAGAGTTTCAGAAAAGAAGGTCTTAGCATGAGGTCAAATGCTGCAAAGACCTGGGAACATAAGCACTGAACAGAGAACAATAGGAGGTCTGTGGAATTTTCTAGCGATAGCACCCTGATTGCTGGCAACCCAAGAGCTTGGAGGTGGTGAATGAGAGCCCCTCTAAGATAGGACCAAAGCAGTGGGAGTTTATCAAAGAGAAACAAAGCTGGATACTAGTTACAGGCAGTAAAGACAGATTTTACTCAGTAACTACTTCAGTAAGGAAGTCGTTCAGTGGAAAAGGTGGAAAAGTCCAATGGAAACCAAGCTACATTTCAATCTGTGCAGAGGTGACTGGGCATTTTTAAAGGAGAATGAGGAAGGATGTAGCAGGAAAGAGCAGGAGCTGAAGCAGAGTCAGGGAAGTGGAAATTTACAAAAATCAGGAAGTGGGTTGGTGGATGTGATTGGCCATCTGAGTTTATAAACTGGTGTTTATTGGAGTTAGGCTCCTTCCACAGATGCTCTGAGACAGAGCCCATATCTTCAGGTACTGGCTGGAACAAACAGTAGATTCTTTTGTCAGCCTTAAGCTTTCTCAGACAAGCACTGGAGAGGTGAGGCTGGGTCATCCCAGGAACACAGCCTGAAGCTATTAGAAACCATTCTGGAGTTCCTCTAAGTCTTAGTGCAGGGGGGTAGACAAAATCATTCGTGCTGAGAGTCTGCAGTCTTTATAGGCCAAGGTTTAGGCCTGCTGGAGCAGAGGGCTCAGAGGAACCTGAGTTTGACCAAGGAAAGAATCTTTTTTGGAGGAGCCAGGGTCATGGAAATGTAAAGATTTTTTTCCTTTTTGCTTTTTCTTCATTTATTTTCCTTTTTTGTTATCATTAGCATATTCATTATTACAAATCATGATTTTTCTTTATGCCCTTTAACCAACCTGTCCCTCTCCAAGCCCCTTCCCTCCCTCCTTTTAAGCTGAGTAGAAGGATCCAGGAAAGAAAGATGAAATCAGAAATTGAGACCATGGTGAAAAGCACAAGCGATCAGATACCCGGAGTGGAGCAATGAGGCACGGAGGGGCCCCAAGGCCCCCCTAGAGGCACTGTTCAAAACCAGAGGTCAGCAAATTTTCTCTGAAAAGGGCTAGAGAGTAAATATTCTAAGCTTTACAGGCCATCTATGGTCTCTGTCACGTATTTTTCTTCTTTTTTTAACCCTTTAAAATATAAAAATCATTCTTAGCTTACGGACCATACTAAAGTAGGCCATAGGCTGGATAAGCAGCTGCCAATTGCCACACCCTGCTCTGAAATCTGGTTTGATCCTGTGTATGTGTGGAGGCCACCTCTTCATCCCTCAAATTTGCAAAGTGCGCTTTGACATTCCACCTGCCTATGGGGACTTTCTCAGAATGTTCACCTGCAAAAGTTTATCCTCTCCTCCCAGCCAAGAAAAAGAAATTACAGCCTCTACTAGATGCAGAACTAATTTGTTGCTTGGCATCCCCCCAAATCCACAGCCGACTCATTCTGTCAAGCTGCGTGCCAGCAGCCTCCATGCAGAGCCAGGTGATGTGGCTTCCCTGGAGACAGCACTTTTTTTGCCCACTACTTAAGCTTAATTGGGAGCAACTTCCTGCATGACAATGTTCACATTAAAAATATCTTAGGATGGCACCTAAGGTCTGCCCATTCACTACTTGCCAAGAAATTCCTGACTTGCTTCCAAGGAGAAACCACGAGTAGGCAGTTCCAGGTCCCCTCAGATTGCAGCTCCACATGTGATTTAATTAATTGGTTTCTTAGTCAGTTGCATTATCTAAGAAAAGAAACAGGAAAGCAGATGTGATGTCTGTCCATGGCATCATGCTGGTACTTCTGCCCTGTATTATTGGCAGAAAATCCAAGGGCTAACCAGAAGTATTTGCTCCTGTCAGATGATGGTAATATCTGAAATTTTTGTTTGTTTGTACTAAATATTCAGACATGTTTCCAGGACAGAGGTATGTAGGTGGGCTGACACAAGTAAATGACTTCCTGAATCTACTACTCTCTAAAGTGTGCCTCTAAATAAAGCAGCATGTTATAGCAGGAATGTTCCAATTTAGAAATCAGGCTTGGATTTGCATCTCAGATTCAAATAGCTGTGTGACATTGGGCAAGTTACCTAACTTCTCTGAACCACAGACTTCTCATCTGTAAGATGAGGGTAAGTGTACCTACCTTGCAGGAATATCATGAAGATTAGACATACTGCTGTTAACCATCCCAGTGAGGTATCTGGCACCCAGAAATATAATAATATTTGTATGGTCATAGAATCTCATTTCAGAAAATATAAAAACAAACTTATATGCCCAATGGTTTGAGCTGAGTGGTGTGATTTGTTTATCCGTCTCTTCAAGTTCTTTTTTTTTTTTTTTCTTTCCTTTTTTCGTGTCCGGCAACGGATCACAACCCTCAGTGTCGCGCCCGTACCGGACCATGACCGGCAACGGGATCACAACCCTCGGTGTTGCTCCCACACCTCGCTCAGCCAGTGAGCGGGAACCGGTCTGCATGTGGGATCCGAACCCTCAATGGGAGCGCCACTGCACTCCCAAGCGGCGCACTGTAGCAGTGCGCCACCGGGCCGGCCCGTCTCTTCAAGTTCTAATCCTAGGAACTCCGGATTCCTAATCATGTGCTTCTTTTGTTTTGTTTTGTTTTGTTGTTGTTGTTGTTTTGTTTGTTTTAATTAATACATAATAATTGTACATATTTATGGGGTACAGTGTGACATTTCAATAAGTGTAATAGGCAGAACTTTCAAAACCCTCTCTTCTTGCTATTTTGAAATACACAATATATTATTGTTAACCATAGTCACTCCATTGTGTACTGGAACACTAGAACTTATTCTTCCTATCTACCTGTAACTTTGTACCCATTGACCAACCTCTCCCCATCTTCCTCTCCCCCATACCCCTCCCAGCCTTTGCCAACCACAACTCTACTCTTTACTTCAATAAGATCTACTTTTTTAGATTCCAAAAATGAGTGAGATTATGCTGTATTTATCTTTTTGTACCTAGCTCACTTCACTTAGCATAATGACCTTTAGTTCCATTCATGTTGCTGCAAATGACAGGATTTCATTCTATTCTATGGCCAAATAGTATTCCACATTTTCTTTATCCATTCATCCACTGGGGGACACTTACGTTGATTCCATATCCTGGCTATTGTGAATAGTGCTGCAATAAACACAGTTGTACAGATACCTCTTCGACATACTGATTTTGTTTCTTTTGGATATATTCTCAATAATGGGATTGCTGGATCATATGGGAGTTCTATTTTTAATTTTTTGAAAAATCTCCATACTGTTTTCCATAGTGGCTGTACTAATGTACAGTTCCACCAATAGTATGTAAGAGTTCCTCTTTCTCCACATCCTCACCAGCATGTTATTTTTTGTCTTTTTGATAATTGATATTTTAACTGGGATGAGATGATATCTCATTACAATTTTGATTTCCATTTCCCTGATGGTTAGTGATGTTGAGCATTTTTTCACATACCTCTTGGTCTTTTGTATGTCGTTTTTTGAAAAATGTGGATTCAGATCTTTTGCCTATTTTTTAATCAGATGATTTGTTTTATTGCTATTAAGATGTTTGAGTTCCTTATATATCTTGGGTATCAACCCCTTGAAAAACAATCCTAAAGTTCAGATGGAACCACAAAAGACCCAAATTGCCAGTGCAATCTTGAGCAAAAAGAATAAATCTGGAGGCATCACACTACCTGACCTCAAATATACTACAAAGCAATAGTAATGAAAACAGCATAGTATTGGCATTAAAACAGACACACAGACCAATGGAACAAAATAGAAAACCCAAAAATAAATCCACATACTTAAGCTGACAGATCTTCTACAGAGGTACCAAGAATATACATTGGGGTAAGGGTAGTCTCTTCAATAAATGCTGCTGGGAAAACTGGATGGCCACATGCAAAAGAACGAAACTAGATCCCTATCTCTTATCACTTATGAAAATCAACTCCAAAATGTGTCAAAGACTTAAATAAAAGACCCAAAACTATGAAATTACTAGAAGAAAATAGAGGGGAATTTCTTCATGACACTGGTCTGAATGTCAAGGCAAGGATTTTTAAAATAAGACCTCAAAAGTACAAGGAACAAAAGTGAAATCAGGCAAACGAGATCACATCCAACTAAAAAGCTTCTGCACAGTGAAGGAAAACAGTCAACAGAGTGAAGAGGGAAGCTACAGAATGGGAGAAAATACTTGCAAACTAATGACATGCTTCTTTCCCCCACCAGCCCTTTCCTGTAGTGCAGGTTATACAACACGCCAAGCTAAGCAAACCTTCTTACGTAGACACGGACGTGGGTGCACACCCTCACACTCACATACTCACTCCCTTACAGCAAATACGAGGGTGTTTCAAAAAGTTCATGGAAGGATTCTTTATTATCGTTTAGGTCCATTTGTCCATGAACTTTTTGAAGGACAATCTTACAAATTGTTCGCTCCACCTCAAGCATTCACACCTGTGTTCCCCACCTCAGGCACCTCACATGGCTCCTTCCATCCCTGCCTCCCTCAGCTAGTCCGGGACGCCTGCCCTGACTGATGACAACCCTTGTTCCACTCCCTCCATCTCTCCACACTCACGCACAGTACCGTGCAGTTGGCTTTGGCAAAATACAGTTCCCATTTTTTCCCCTGCTGCTTTTTCCAGTGGAACGTCTTTTATTTTTTCACTCCATGGGTTTGTTCTGTCTCTTAGGTTGTCTGTTCCTTGGCCCAGGGTTCTACGTATTTTTTCCTCTATCTTTCTACTCAGTGCACACATGGCTGGCACACTGTGAATGCTTTTGACTGGTGATTATAAAATGGACAAAGATGATTGTGTAGCTGGGTATCTGGGTTTGCATCATGAATAGGTGCAATTGACAATGTTATACTCGAGAACATAACTTGGCCATCACAACAGCAAGTAAATATTGTGGCAGGAAATTGCATTTGGCATTCACATTGGAGCGACAGTCCTTGAGAGCAAAATCGGGGATCCCTAAAGGGCCACAGACAAAATGAAAAATCAAATTGATTTTATTATAAAACACAACTCTTCAGCAAACTAAGGTAAAAAATACATGTTCCTTGTGTTGAATTGTAGCAGGGACTTTTGTTACAGGAAATTAGCAAAATGCAAATAGTGATGGTTCTTACAGAATACTTTGGCACAGTGCATCTCTTCTTGCAGTGGGATTTAACCTATGCTGCATTCTCTTTCTCCTGCCTCTTCTTTTCTTCCTTTGAACCAGTTCCAGGAACATGCAGCCATTCACTGTTAGTTTCCTTGGTTACCAATGACTTTCAGTTTTTTATTTGTGGGTTTCTGGTCTTAAACAAAATATCCCTCTGCTTTTGTGCAGCATTGACAAAGGTTAGAACTAGTGATGTGCTTTTGTCTCCAGAAAAGCATTTCATTTTGTTTTTTAATAAAATTACTACAGTAGCAAAAGAATAGAAAATGACTCATAGGGATTTTCTTTACTGGAGAAGTTTTATTTCTCTCATTACAGACTTCAGAATTTTGAAATTTGATTTAAAACTCTATCATCAATCTGATTGTACAAAAAATAATTTGAGCTTCTCCACCTAAATAAAATAAACAGGAGTACTGCTACTATTTTTTTTTTCCTTCAGCTTCCTCCAATATCCCTGAATGGGCTAAATGTGCTTTATATGATTCCAGGGAAAGTAGATGAGATGGGGATTTAGGAGTGCAGATGAAAAGCCTGTTCTATAAAGGCATTTGTTTTTGCATGATTGCTAAGTACCGTCCAATGCAACAGCAAGTTTAAATGACCTCAACCCAAGTGATCCACTAGCCTGGTGAGGCTGGAGAGAAGGGAAACCCCAGCTGGAGTGGCTCTTGCTGGGAAATAAATGTCTTTAGGACTGGGGGCTACTTTCAGGCATGTGACACTGCTGACTCCCTGCTCACAGCCTCTGCATCCTGGTGTCCCTCAAAGCACCTGAAACCTGCTAACCAGATCTCTCAGCAGACCAGATCCTGAGTGGGGGGTGGGTAGGACATGCATGGGCATCCTTCCCTTTCTTGTTTCCTGGAGAGGATCTAAAAGGGTGGCCCTTTGGACACTGCTCAGCCTGAGTAGGGCCTGTCCAGAGGAAATCCACAGCCTGTGACCACAAGACTACTCAGATCACTGTCCTCACAGCATTTTCTTCCTTCTTCTCCGGAATTCTCCAGGACTCCCTGAGCTGAGGGGCTGTGGGCCTGTCTAGCTGAATATCTCTTGATTGTAAGACCATTTGCAATCATGTTTTATTCTCCTTTTAAGACTGCTTGTGGACATTCTAATTCCCCATGTGGGCATCTTCACATTCTACTGACCTTTTAAAGAAAGGTCATGGTTTATACACTTCCCTTGGAGCCCATGTGTCTTACATTTTCTGAACCTTGATGGCCCACGAGTCCATACCTGAAAAAAAAATGCCTGGCTGGAAAGAAATTCCTGACCTCTCATTTACCTTTTCTGAAGGGTATTCCTAGGAGCCTGGCTGATTTTGATGGTTCAGTTTCTCCATTTATCCCTTATTATTTATTCTCAATCATGCTAATCTAACAGAATATAATATATGCTGAGCAGTCTTATGTGCATACTAATTGATATTATGAATCCCTCTCCAAGTAGTTCCTAAGCATCAAAATATTACATCACCAACATATTTTTCCAGCTCTGTATGTTTTAAAACCAGTAGCAGTTTGGGCCGGCTGGTGGCGCACTCGGTAGAGTGCGGCGCTTGGGAGCGCGGCGGCGCTCCCGCCGAGGGTTCGGATCCCATATAGAGACCAGTCGGCTCGCTGGTTGAGCGTGGTGCGGGCACGACACTGAGGGTTGCGATCCTGTTACCGGTCACGAAAAAAGACAAAAAGGAAAAAAAAAAAAAAAAACCAGTAGCAGTTTGTACAACCTGCCTTTGAGGAATTCAGACTAAATGAAATGCTGCTAAAAAAAAAAAAAAAAAAACCCTGCTTCCAAAGGCATGCTCTGGTAAGCCTGCCTATCAACAGTGTCAAGCGTTCTAAGCCATGTGTGGCTAATGGCATTGGAAAGGTCAAGTTCAAGTTGGATTCTTCTGGCAGCAAGTCATTGGTCAAAATCCATTCTGAGGATTAAAAAGTTTCTGTTTATATGCCAGTGTCTAGTTTTAATAACTACCATTTCTTTAATGTCTAATATGTGTAGAGATTGAATCCTCACAGCAGCCCTGCAAGGTAGAACTAATATTCCCGCTTACTGAAGAAGTTGAGGATTATATAGATAATTACTTTGTCAAATACGTGAAGGTACCTGGTTGTGTATACTGATCTGGTTCCGAATCCTACACCCTTTCCAGTTTCCAGTTCTCTCTCTCTCTCTCTCTCTCTCTCTCTCTCGCCCCTCCCTCCCATTTTATTCTTATTCACCCTTCTGTCCCTCTATCTTCCTTCTCTCTGGAGCTTCCTTCCCCACCACTGCAGATTTCCCCTGCCCCAACTCAGAGGTCATAACTTTAAACTCTCTTTCCCACTGTATTGAAAACTTCCACGATCACACTTAACTTGAACTGCTTTAACAATAGTAAATCCTCAATTTTGACAATTGAATAATAGCCCATTTTATTTGGTTACTAACTTGCCATAGAAAGCAGTTAGAGTGATATGTGGGCCCACTTAATCAAGTATTTTTCCATAGATACTAGTAGAATTATTTTCAGCACTAAGCCTTTGGCAGAAAAAAAAAAAAAAGGCCATAGTATTAAATCATGAAGTACTCATTAGGAGAAAATAATACATGATTTCAAGTAAAATTATGAAGAGTGTTCAAATTTCTTGCTGCCTTGCAGTTAGAATTAATGCTGAGTTGGTCAAATAATATTCATATCAAACTTTACGCACCGTTAAATATACATGTGCATATATTCTCACAAGTTCTTCGCTCTGACTTCTTTTAAATATCAAATGCATTTCTAGATGGATCAAGGAGACATACTCAGGGGAAATACATTTTCCCAATATTACACACACACATCTTTCTGTATTTTTTTTTCACTCCAGTTCAACTTTGAAAACACGTTGACCTAGTCGTTTAGTTACACAGCAAGTCTGTGAAATCAGTTTAGTTTCTTCTCTGAATTGCTCAGAATCCATATAGATGGCATCAGTGGTTCTCCATCTTTACTATCTGGAGTATTTACTAAAAAGCCATCTCCTTAGGCTGTACACCCCAGATTCAAATTCAGAGTGACTAGGTGTCTAGGTTGAGACCCAAGAATCTGGATTTTTGATAAGTACCCCAGCTAATTCTGATGCAACAGATCCCCATACCCTCCTTTGAGAAAAGCTGGAATTGCTGAAGGGACAAGCATAACAAACCCTACCTTTCTGAATCCTCTAGACAGGTGTGTGAAGTAGTGTACTGAGGTTCAGTGAGATCCCACTACCTGCAGGTTCTCTGAGCCCACCATGCACTTCCACGGTTCTGTGCCTTTGCACGTATCTTTCCTGTGACTGGAACCCCCTTCTCCTCTTCTTTGCCTGATGAAAGCCACTCACCCTTCAGTGCCAGCTCCAAGTAGGCAGAGCACATCACCCTCTCCTTGCCCCAGGTGCCCTTGGCTTGCTCTGCTGGTTTGGTATGTGCCACCTTGGAAATGGCTCGTCCTACATCTGTCTGTGTCCCACAGGTCGCTGGCTCCACCATGACAGGCTACATCTCAATTACTCAGGGACTCGTCCATGCTCAGAGCTTAGGAGGTTCTTCCTAAACATGGTACCCAGGCTGTAGAGCCAGAATCCCGACCACCGTTATCTTTTGGCCATCCAGCGCTCTTTCCCTCACATGAGAAAACCCCAGGCTGCTCCAGCAGGGCGTGAACTTTTGGATGCCTTCCAGGAGGACTCTGTACTACACAGTGTAGCCTCATGCTTGTTCTGGATGCTTCTGGTGACCTAAACACACAGTGGTAGGGGAATTCTTAGCAGGATTTGAGACCCTGAAGCAGACCAAAGAGACTACTTTTCAACACAAAAATTAAAACCATTCACCCGCACACCCTAGTGCAATGCTCTAAATAAGCAGCTGAACTGATGGCAAAAGGCCTTCACATTTGCTCCTTCTCGAAACATCAGACGGTGAAATCAGGGAGAAAGCTGGGCTGCTGCCACAGAAAGCTGTCGTGCTTTGTTCTGGCTTAGTTGCTGTTTTTGAGCCAGCTTGCATTGATATTATAGGGAGGGGGTTAGAAATAGTCCCCTGATGTGCCTGCTGGCCCATTGTCCCAGAGAAGGGCCTCCTTGTCACTTTCTTCTTGATCATTATGAGGTGTTTCAAATGGATTCCTTTCTAGTCCTCCAGTTTCCCACAGCAACCCTTTCTGTTTGGTTGAGACTGTTATACAGCAAGTGGTCAGTTCTCCATCTGCTTTGTCAGCACTACCAGCCTAGTTCTGCCCATCTCCAATTCCAGGCTGAGATCTCTTCCCAATCAATCTTGGCTTGGACAAATAATGGATTTTTTTCCCCTCAGTCAGTATGTGGGCTAATGTAAGTCAAGCCACGCTGCCTGTTTGTACTATGCCAAGTTGTCTGTTTCTATCAACTGGATGCAAATTTAGCAGAAAGTACATGATTTGCATGTCAGAGGGGGTTACAAAGTTGCTACATAAACAACCCAATGTGAACTTCCTATCCACTTGTGCTGTATGTGAAGGCATAAGAAAATAGGTTGCTCTCTAGTCAATGTCAATTAAATCATCCTTGAAAAGTTTGGTCTTTGCCTTGAAGGTTATATATTAATAGCCACATTTGCATAGCTTTTTCTTTTTTTCAAAAACTTCCACATTTGGCCTCACAAGAACCCTTTAGGCATCAATATTCATCTCACTTTGCATAATACACGGAAGTCAAATGGTTTTCCCAAGGTCACATACTCCACTATACATTATTTTGTCTGGTCCTCTTTTCATTACACTAGACTAATTTCCCTAAAAGTAAATGCACATACCTTCATAGTGTACCAAAGAATGGACTTAACTCTTAAAACTGGTGCTGCTGCTTACTGGCACTGTGGTCCTGGAGACATTTTTCTATTAGTAGTACAACTAACTTTCTTAATGGGATGGACACCTCAATGTCAAGATCGTGTGAACACTGATATCAGGAAAGCTTAGGGATACAGTGCAGTGATGGTCCATGAAGTTTCTGGACCCAGAGCACAGTGAGCATTAAGATAATATCAAAGGACTGGATAAGGAAAATGTGGTATATATACACAATGGAATACTATTCAGCCACAAAAAAAGAATGAAATTCTGCCATTCACAGCAACATGGATAAACTTAGAGAAAATTATGTTAAGTGAAATAAGCCAAGCACAGAAAGAGAAATACCACATGTTCTCACTCATAAGTGGGAGCTAAGAGACAAAGAAAGAAAGACTATAATAAAAACTTGAACTTTCAGAAGGAGAAAACTGACCTAGAGTTGGGAAAGGGGGATGGGGATGGGGGACAGGGAGTAATTGGGTAAGGGACACAAAAAGTAATTATGATTCATAATGATGAGCATGCTAATAATACTGATTTGACCATCACATACTATACACAAATACTGATAGTCAACTCTGTACCCCATAAATATGTATAATTAAAAATAAATAAATAAATATAAATAAAATGCAAGTGCCAGCACCCCCACCCCACCCCACCCCCATCCCACCAAAGAAGATGTCGAAGTAAATTCAGGTTCTCATGAGGTGGCTATGGGAGCTGGATAGGTGGATGTAAACTACACACAGAAACCTCACTGGTCTCTGGAAATGTCACTCCACTGACGGAAGGGTGGGAAGGTGGCTACACTATCCATTCTATCCATGCATCCTCTTTCTTGTAGTCATTTCTCCGAATAGTTATAACACCCTTGGCAATATTACTATCCAACTGAAGTGACTCATTTCAGACACAATTAAAGAGAAAAAGGCCACCAAACTACCCTCACATATGCTTCTTCTCCAAACTACAGGCAATTAAGTCAGGAAGTAAAGCTGCCTACGTCCTTATGCTTTTGTCCTAGTTTACTTGTTTGACAGGAGAGAAAAAAGATATTTTTATGTTATTTTGAGATGAGGACAAGGAAAAGTAATTGGTAAATCCAACTGTATATCCCTCATCATGTAAAGACACTAATAACTTTGGGAGCAGAACGCAGCTTGTGGTTGTATTTTATGGTTCAGTTCTGTTGATATGTTTTGTCCTCGTGGTATGCCTTCATTCTCCTGGGCATATTTCACAGATTATCTCATTTAATCCTCCAGAGGACTCAATGATGTAGGTGCTATTATTAATTTCTATTTTGCAGATGAATACGCTGAGCACCATGACCCTTAATAACTTGCCCAAGGCTACACAGCTGATAAATGGAGGTGCCTAGAGTCAAATTCAGGCAGCATGGCTTCAGATCCAACTCTCTCTGTAACTATGTGCCTCGTGAGGTGTGCTAGGCAATACTTAGCTCCCACAGAAATGCCCATGCTTTACAGTAACTTAATAGAATGTTTGTTGGGTGGATGATACAAACACATGAGTGAACAAATAAATGCATTCAACTAGCTCACAAAGAGAGAAAAGTAGTTATTGCTGATGTCTTTGCTCCTGGAGTTCTTTTAATTCACACCTTCTGAATGTGAAAACAGGATCTTCCCAAATGTTGGCTCAGAATTATTTAATAAAGGCAAAAAGCCCTGTATGATTGTTATTGGATCACTAATTTTCATAGTTTTAAATAAAAATGTATGATTTTCCAGAAACTCTTTAGACATTTTGAACGGATATTCTCACAGTTATCTCAAATGTCATGACCAACTGTGTTTAAAAATACTTTTCTCTTTACCATGGTTTACTTACAACCCAATTCGTCATGTAGTCTCTCCTCTCAAATTCAACTATGCTTCACACTTATTTTTTAAATAGTGTTTATTTGAATGCCTATTCTGCCAGTGTAAACTTTAATATATAAAACAAAATAACCTTAACCATAAACTCAAGACTTGAAAGTTTTCTAGTTCATGCTCTTAAGTCTATAGTCAAACTTGTTTATGGTGCATGTGAATTCAAATCTGAAATGCTTTATGGATTTTTAAAAGTAATTATTTTAACCAATGCACACACTGAGAAAGAAAACACACATACCAGAAGTAACAAATAGCCAACACCTTAAAGAGAATCTGTGTGGATTTCTCCTTTTTCCTAAACATCTTTGGGCAGCCACTGTTAGCATTTCAACCCAGGAAGAATTGAACTTTCATCGGGAGAGACTCAGCTAAAGAAGACCATGTATCAGTTCTGACTGCAATTCCCCAGCTTCAGGAGGAGCTATGGTTCACTCATCCTTCATTGAGCATTGATGCAGACTGCTGATTACAGATGAAACATGGCTACACCATCTGGCTGGAAAATTTATATGCAACATGCAGAGGTGCAGTCATATGCCTTGCTAGCAGCCTTACTGTCATGGTAAGCCAAAGAGAGAGTAGATGCCCAAATTTTCCAGATTAAAATGTGGGAGAGCAAGTTTGGGAAACTATGTATCTTATGCAGAAAGAGAACAACCAAAAAACTCAAAGATCTGGGACTCTAGTATATTACAAAGACAGATTTATATTTACTATTACAGAATCCCATGATTCTAGAATTGGCTCCATGTAAATGAGAGATCTTTGGAGTTGGGTGCTCAACTATTCACACCATGTTAGATCACTTTACCCGTAAGTCCGTCTGCACCGAAATAGATGAAAAATATTATTGTGTGTGTTTCAGCATTAGGTGACATACAGCTAGCAGATCTGCCTGGGAATTATCTGATTCTCTAGGAGTATGTTCCTTTGTTTGAATTGCTATTTACTGTTGATTATCAGATAGGTGATGGCTTCTAGAAAACTGATATGTGATAGAAATGATTTTTGTCTGATAACATTGCTATGAATTTTATCAAGTATAGGTAGAAATAATTTCTGTCCCATAGAAAAGATAACCCAAAGGTTACATTTTTATTGCCCTGGGACGGTTAGCCAGTTTTTGTTTTAAATTAGCACTTTTATTCCAGCATTCTTTCTTTCAGCCACTATAAAAACTATGACCCTCCAATTCTCTTTGAACTTGTGCTAAAATAATACAAAAAATTTTTAATAGAAACCTTAAGATGCTTCAAATACAGTAGAAATACATTTCTTTCTCACTCTTTTAGGTCCAGAATGGGTGCTCCTGGTAGGCACCTTTCCTCATCAGGATGATTCAAGGACACAGGCTCCTTCTATACACTGTCTGTACTGTCCTCTGTGGCAGGGGTTGGCAAATATTTTCTTTAACGGTCCAAATAGTAAGTATTTTAGGCTTTGCAGGCCATGCAGTCCCTTGCAACTTCTCAACTCTGTAGTTACAGCACAGAAAGCAGTCATAGACAATGACCGAGCATAGATGTGTTCCAATAAAACTTTATTTACAAAAACAGGTGGCAGACTAAATTTGGCCCACAGGCTATAGTTGGCTGACTCCCGCCCTTGCATATCAGAATCTTTTGTCTGACATGAGAACAAAGGACAGAGGACACACACTCTTTACCAAACCACCTTGCCCTGAAAGTGTTCCATTGGTAAGAATTAGTCTCATGGCTTTACCTAGATGCAGTGGCCCCTAGGAAATGTAGATCTTGGCTAGAAAACCAATTCCCAGCAACAACTTTATATCATGGAAGAAAAACATGAGTCCTTGATAAGTATTTGGCCATCTCAGCCATCGGTATATCACATGCACAGCAACTATCCTACTTGTCCTATAAAAGGAATGCACACTGAATTTCATATTTTGTAAAAACAATACTGTTTGGGTAAAGGGCTTAAAGAAAAATCACAATTTATAATATAATATGTTCATAATAAATAATATTTTTAAAAGAAGCAATACCATATTTATGGGAATAAATTTTAGCACTTAATCTCTAATTTTCTGGTTATGAATTTTTTGGCCCTGATGTATGCATAAGACTGCTGTTACAAAACTAGTTTTCAAAAGAGGTAATTCATTCTATGTTGGAAATAATAGATCATGTTTTTATTGAAACACTGTTGTTATCTACAAATGTAGCATCTAATGGAAAGTGGTAGTTCCTGTATCTATAATTACTTGTTGGCTTTTCTGTATATTTTCATCAGAACACTCAGCAGGTGGGTTCATCCATGAAGATCATACATTGAATTGTTTCTGTGGTTGAAGTGCTTTCTTCAGAAGAGGAGGAAAATATGGTTCAGAGATTTAAAAGACAGATTCTAACAGTCTGTTTGATTAAAAAATACAGTCATATTGAGATTTTTTAATCCAGGAATTCCTAAGCCTTAGTTTCCACAGTAACTTTGACTCTTGTGTGTGCATAAACTTTTTAATTGAAACATAGTTGATTGTACCTATCTGCACATATCTGTGTACATATCTGTGTACAGGGTTAAATATCAATACCTGTGTGCAATATGTGATGCTCAAATCAGGATAATTAGTATATTCAACATCATACAATATAATCTTTTTTCATGGCCCTTTACTAAATCCTCCCTCACTCCCTCACTCCTCCCTCTCCCTTTGCCACCTCTTGTAACCTCAGTTCTGTTCTCTCCTTTTGAAAGTTCAACATATTATTGTGATTATTGATCTTTCTCTCTTTTTTTATTTGTTTATTTTTTAGCTTCCACTTATGAATGAGGACATGCAGTGTTTCTTTTTCTGTGCCTGGCTTATTCCACTTAACATAAGTTTCTCTAAGTTCATCCATATTGCTGCAAATGGCAAAATTTCATTCTTTTTTATGGCAGAGTAGTATTCTGTGGTGTAAATATATCACATTTTGCTTATCTAGTAGTCCGACAATGGACATTTAGGTTGGTTCCAAGTCTTGGCTATTGTAAATAGTGCTGCAACAAACATGGAAGTGCAGGTATCCCTTTGACATGAGGATTTCCATTCATTTGGAAATATAACTAGCAGTGGAATTGCTGGATTGTATGGCAGTTCTATCTAGTTGTTTGAGGGAACTCCATACTATTATCCATAATGGCTGCACCAACTTACAGTCTCACCAACAGTGTAGGAAGGTTCCTCTTTCTGCCCACCCTTGTCAGCATTTGCTATTCTCTGCCTTTTGATAATAGCCAGTCTAACTGGGGTGAGATGATATCTCAATGTGGTTTGGGTCTGCATTTCCCTGATGCCGAGTGATGTTGAGCTGTGTGCATAAATCTTTCTTTGCATAGCTACAAAGCAATTACATCAAGACCCAAGTTGTGTCCAAGGAAGCAAGAACTATGATTATAGACACCCTGATTTACATGTATCCCTTGTTCATAACTTGTCTGAAAGGAAACGTGATTTTTCAATGAAGCTTTATATTTTTTTTTTCCTCTGCTCAAAGGTGAGTTATTGCAGATGCATGAAGAAAGAATGACCTATCTCTAATGGGCTTGTGGATAAGGAAAAAATGTATCTGCTTTGTTTCTGACTTTTTTCAGTGCCTAGATTGACAGGTGTCTTCCTAACTAGCAGAAAAGACTGCCTGACTCATGAGGTGGTGATTTCTCTTGCTGCTCATTTCTGCTGTCTCTTACTCAGAGTTCTCCCCTGGGGCATAAAACCACAAACTCCAAACTCATTGCGGGAGTACCTTGCTTTACCTTTACAAATCCTATTTAGAATATTCTATTAATGCTTTTAAATAATTTTTTATGAAACCTTCTTGAAGGTATGAATCCCAATTATATATCCCCTCCTACAATTACCATTTTCATGGGGAAAAAATTCTTAATTGGCTTGCATGGCTCCTGTTACATATGAGCGCATAAAGGTGTTTTATGGTGGCTATGCCCACATTCTTGTAATCACAAATCATTTTCACGCTCCCTGCCTGAATGAAACATCACATGCCATGGGCCATTGCTGTCACTTTATAGATTTGACTTTTCAAGGCTCATATCCCAGTGGATGCTTCCAACCTCCTGGGTGCTTACTCCTGTAATTTAGATTAGCTGCCCCAGCAGAAGCAGTGTCATCAAGGTGATGAACTCATGGTCAGATTAGCCAGGCTTCCTGTAAAGCCTCTGTAATTGGATCAACTATCAGCATAACTAATATTTGTTATCCATTTAGTGCACAACATTGAACTTGTCAAAACGGCCAAGGGTAAATAATAACTAAGGTTAACATGCCATTATATCTGCAATTTACAACTTAGAGGAATACTAAAAGAAATACAAGGAAAGATTACAGACTTTTCCACTATATGATCATATAGTGGTATCAAATTCCGGCTCCAACACTAACTAGTTGTATGAACTTGAACAAATTACTTAACTTCTTTCAGCCTCAGTCTCCTTATCTTTTAAAAGAAAAGGGGGGCATAAATAGTCCCTATTTATTCAAGACCTTCTAAGCACTAGGTACTGAAATAGTTGCTTTGCATTCATCATTTAATTTATTCCTAACAACAACCCAGAAAGGTATTATTATATCCATTTTATAATTTAGTTGGGAAATTGGTGTTTGAATTTCTTTTTTTCTGCTAATGTCAATGTTCCTGATTTTTTGAAAGAATTATTTTTTCCTTCCATTGCTTTTTTAGATTATAATGGGAGTGCTAAAGAGCTGTTGATGCAAGCAAGTGGGATAAAATTTCCTATACAGCAGGATATAAGCAGGACTGACATTCAGCCAGACAGGAGGCACAGGAAGGACCAAACTGGTGGGTCAACGATTGTTTTTTTTATGGCTACGTTCCTTCTGACTCACCAGTGTCCTGCTGACTGAGATTTCAAATACTTTTAATATCATCCCAGGATAAATCATCTGGACTCACACAGCCGCTGTCTCCTGGTTACACTAACCATCTTGTTTTATTATCTGCCTTCTAGGTGTGTATTTTCCCTTCCTAGACAGGAGACTTCTTGGGGCCAGAGTCCATATCCTAGTTCATCTTTGTATTCTCTGTTCCTGGCACAGTGAATATGTTTAATAAGTGCTTGAATGAATCGATTAGCCAAAGAGTGAATGACATGAAACCAAGTCTCAGAGTAATGAATAATCTCTTCAAGGTCAACTGCTAGAAGTGGCAAAGCCAGCTCTGAATCTTCTCCTGCAACTTATACAGTGGTGAGGGAATTAGCATCACAAGATTGTGAATATGCCTAACACCTAGTAGGGACTCAAATGTTTGTTTCTTCTTCTCTACACGAGTATAGTTAGGTTTCTCAGTCCTGAACCTTGATTTTCCAATCTCAGCCCAATCTAGCCTTGGCATTTGTGGCTTAAGAGAAGCACATCTTGCCAGTTCATCCTGAACCCTTCTGGAGTTCCTGCAGTTTTCCTTCACCTGCGTCTTTCTTCCTCCCCTATCATTTTGGTTGATCCCAGGAATGGCTTCATATTCCTGCCCTGCTCTTGAGAGCAACTGAACACTCAGGGTTCCTGCATTTTTTTTCTCTACTTAATCAGTAAAAGAAAACATATGGGCATTCTCAGTATGACTCTCTTAAAACTGTATTTTTTTAATTTTAATAACATATTTTATTTAGCCCCATATGTTCAAAACATTATTTCAACATAAATATAAAAACTCAGTATGAAATTCATAGAGATAGTTAGAAAGTACAAGAGAGGTTACCAGCAATTAGGTAATAATACTCCAGTCTTTCCTCTTTGCCATTCCCGTACTTATATGCGCTTCAGTTCTAAAGCTGTATTTTTCTTTCTAATCTGAATGAAATAATTTCCCCCTTTTCACTGAATCTTTGATGTTTATCCTTTGCAGCGATAGCTCACTTACTGATTAATTTACATTTACGTGCAAATCCCATTATGACATTCAGCAGACCCCCTGCAAGCTCACAGCCTGCCCTCCATGTAGGCTTTATATTTTTAAAGGGCTAGGAATGACTTGAAATCCAAACTAAATCAGAAGTTAATTTTTTAAAAACACTCAAGCTACAGAATTGAAAGAAAACACAAAACACCCACAGATCAGAGACAAAGTTCTGATATTAACCAGTAAAGGTTTAACACCACCAAAGAACACCTATAAAACCTCAAACAGCCAGAAGCTGAGCCAGGCTGAGGGGAGCCCAGGGGCCTCAGCCACACCCCCTTGACATCTGCATCCAGCCCAGTGACAACAAAGCTGCTGCAGAAGCCCCCGGGGCCCCCAAGTCAGGGTGGGAGGGGGTTGAGGGCCTCAGCCAAGACCCCCTGACATCCACATCCAGCCCAGCATTGACCACCCCACCACCAGAAGCCCCTGGGCTCCTAAGCTGGAGTGTGGGGGCACCAAGGGCCTCAGCCATGCACCCCCGACATCCACATCCAGTCCAACGATGACCATGCTGCCACCAGAAGTCCCGAGGACCCTGTGCCAGAGTGGGGGGGGGGGCCGAGAGCCTCAACCACGCCCCCCTGACATCCGCATCCAGCCCAGTGATGACCACTGAGCTGCCAACGGAAGTGCCCCAAGATCCTAGGGTGAGGAGGTGCCAAGGGCTCCAGCACCATGTCCCCCCAAAGTCCACATCTAGCCTGGCCACAACCAAGCCACCACACCAGAAGGCCCCTGGGCTCCCCTGCTGTAATGAGGGGGGTGTCATGGTCCTTGACCACAGCTCCCTTCCTCCTTCTTCCCCCCACCCTCTCTCCCTCCCCTTCCCCTCTCCCCCTACTCCCAACTGCTCTGCACCAGCATCTTAGAATGTAAAAAATAATAATAATAATAAATACGTAAATTTAATACTAATTTTTCTCAAACTCTTCCAAAAAAATTGAAAAAAATTAAAATTAAAGTTAAACACTCAAGGAAAATATGAAAAAGGTTTATTTGCAGGTTTAGGATGGCTTAGCCACATATAATATGAAGTCCTTGGAAGATACCAAATAAGCATTGTTTTGTTGATGTGCCTTAAAAAGTTCCAAAGCTAGAATATTAAATATAAAATCATTTGCTTTTATCTATGCTATGTGTTCTCACCTAACACTTTTTGGCAGGGTCACTGATTTTATGTAATCTTTTGATTAAAATGGCTGGTGCATGATCAGAGATCTTTGTAATCAAAGGTGACATGCAGAGAACCTTCCGGCTGGTAGTTACTGCCCATCTTTGTACCTTTGCCACGTGCACTGCATGAAATCTGAGCTCAAATGGAGTCAGATGCAATGCTTTTTGATGTTTTCCAAAAGCAGCATGCATTAGATTGGGAGGGGAAAAAAGCTTTGTTTCTCTTTCAGGAAATAGGCATGCACATGTGGAACAATGAGACAGCAGTCCAAAGGAGGGTCTGATGGGAGACAAAATTGCCTGTTAGAGACCATGAGTGCTACGTGAGTTCAGAGACTTTGCCCATAGAAAGCTGTGGATCTGACGGGTTGAAGCCAGAGCATCCTCAATTAGTGGCAAGAGCTCAGAACTGAAAGAGAACAATAAAGACAGATATTTCTGTTTTGAAGTTACAGCCTCAATTAAACCTGGGAGTGAAAGGAAAGCATGGAACTGTGTCTATGTGACTCTTGTTGCTTATCTGTATAGGCCATCAAATAATACTGCTTGACCCATTTAAGAAGGAAGAAACTTGGTTGGTGAAGAGGTCTTCTCCAGGAACTATTCAGATCCCCAGTAAGAAGAGACCAAATGGACATATTTACTTCTTCAGCAGGGTTTTCTTGGCCATACCAAAGCTTTTCCAGAATCAGCTCAGAGGCAGGAGAGCCCCAATAGCAGAGACTGAGGCATCTTTTGCAATATGCATGATTAGAAAAAGTTTAGGATACGTGGTCTTTGTAATTTCAAAACCAGTCATGTGTTCTAGAAGCTCTGATTTCTTCATTCTACTCTGGTCATTTCTCACCTCTCGCAGTCTTACTGTCAATCACACTATACAGCAAAAGAGAACCCAGACATACTTAAAAATTCAAAATTTAGAAAACACTCTACAAGAAAATACACATTATTATTTGATTAAATTTGAAATGAGAAAAGGACTTTGCAAGGCATAAAAGTCATAGAATAAATTATGGGAAGAAAAGATTGACACACCTGACTACATAAAGTTTTAACCTTTTTGTACTTCAGAGGACATCATAAATAAAATTTTAATGCAAATCAAAATTAGGAGAAAATGTTTCCAACAAAGAGTTAACTTATCCAAAATGTAAGTTACTCTTGCAAATCAATAAGAGTCACATAAAAAGTCAAAAGAAAAAGGTAAGGGAGATCTGAGCAATCTACATAAGAAATACAAAAGTATTCCTTAAGCAAACACCAACTGTGTTACAGGCTACTATTCTAGATGGTGGAATATAGCAGTGAAGAAAAGAATAAGTCTCTACTTTTATGGGGAAAACATTTTAATGTGAAAAGACTAGCAATAAACAAATTTTAAGTTAGTCAATGTATAATGTGTCAGATGATGATAAATACTTTGGAGAAAAATAAAGCAGAGTAGGAAGGAATCCTGGGGTGGGAGGCTGTGTACTTTTCTAAGAAGGTGACATCTGAGCAAAGGCAAGAGATGTTACTCGCCAAGTAGGAATCTAAGGGAAAAGTTTTCTGAAAGAAGAAGTAGCAGATGTGAATGCCCTGAGGCACAGGGTACTTAGTATCTTCACACAGGAGCCACCGGAGTGGCTGGAGCAGAAGGGGTAGAAGGGAGAGCAGTGGACAGTGTGGTCAGAACGGCAGCAGGCAGGAGCAGGTCATGCAGGGCCTTCCCTGCTGCTTGAAGGACTTGGCCTTTGCTCTGAGTGGAATGCAAAGCCCCTGGAAGTTTTGAGCAGATGAGTGACGTAATGTGGGTTAAAGTTTAAAAGTTTCATCTTTCTGATTGCTAATGAAAAAGGGTAGAAGGGACAAAGTCTGAAGGAGAGAAAGCAATTAGGAACTACCTGCAACGATCCGGGCAGGATATCACAGTAGCTTGGACTGGGGTGATAACAGAGGAGGAGGGGAGAAATAGTTCAATTTGGGGTATATTTTGAAGGCAGAATAAACAGTTATTGCTGAAGGACTGGTCTGGGGTGTGAGAGACAGAAGCCTAAAATGACACCTGAGTTTTTTGACCTGAGCAGCTAGAAAGATGGATCAATGATTTTCAGGATGGGGGAGACTGCGAGGACAACTGGTTTGGGAGGGAAACTCAGGAGTTCACTTGTAGGTATGTTACATTTGAGGTGTCCCTCCATAGCTGTTGGATATATGAGTCTGGAGATCAAGGCAGGGGACAAGACTAGAAATAGTCATCGGGCTTCTCAGCATACAGATGTTTTTTTAAAGCCTGGAAGCAGAAGATATGATCTTCGGCTAAGTGCTGAATAGGCAGAGAGAGAAAAAAAGTCCTCTGAGGCTGAGCCTGGGGCACTCCAACATTTACAGCCTGATTGATGAGGAGGAGCCAGCACAGAAGTCTGAGAACTATGAAAGAGTAAAATTTGTATGTAGTCAGATATGTCAAATTTTTTGCTTCATGATTTGCTCCATTACTTTTATTTTCACCTAGTGATCTGTGCTTACAAAATGTCCTCTGCTTCTAGTGACATTGCATATTAAATCTGATGGTAAAAACCAAAGTCAGGAGGAAATTTTTGAACAAAGGGTTAATATTTCTGGTACATAAAGAACTGAAAAATCTCTAAGAGAGACACTAACACTTCAATAAATGCTTACACATATTAAGAAGTGTGAAGTCAGAAAATTGTAAGCTTTGGGGCCGGCCCGGTGGCGCACTGGATAGTGCGCCACTTGGGAAGCGCAGCGGCGCTCCCGCCCGAGGGTTCGGATCCCACATACAGACTGGTTCCCGCTCACTGGCTGAGCGAGGCGCGGGAGCAACACCCAGGGTTGCAATCCCGTTGCCGGTCCCCGGTCCGGTACGGGGGCAACACTGAGGGTTGCGATCCGTTGCCGGACACGGAAAAAGACAAAAAGACAAAAAAAAAGAAAAGAAAATTGTAAGCTTTATGTTTATCATCTTTCACTTTTAAAAAATTCATCTTTGGCTTTCAAAAGACTGAAACACATAATTTTTTAAGTATAAAATGGAATGTAAAAATAAAGATGTAATGAAAAGTCTTATCAATAAACCTGCCATATGCTGTATTTATGATGCACATACTCTTTTCTGGTAGACAATATTTTATCAAGCATATTTGGTCTTTTTCAAAATCATCTGACAACCATATTGGATGAAGCAAATCAGAAGAAACCATGAAGAAATACCTCTAGCAAAGACTTGGAAATATTTACCCTCACTAAGACATAAATACGTATCGAAATGGCAAAGAATACCAAATATTTTTTTTTTAAAAATTAGTGTTGGCTAGGAGATGTGGAAATGGTCTTTCTGAAACAATGCTGGTGAGTTTGTAAATTGTTATACATTTTCTGGAGGACAATGTGTCAATTCATATCAAACCTGAAAACAGACATACTCAGCAGTCAGATTCTGATTTGATTAGAAATTCTGATTCTAGAAGCATATCCAAAGGAAACAATCATCGACGAGGGCAAAGATTTAACTACAAGGTTGTTTACAACATCCATATTTAAGGTGGTGAAAAGTTGGGAACAACATAAACAATACAGAATTGGCTAAATAAACTAGAGCATGTCCAGATGATAGAATAATATTCAGCAATTTAAAACTATGTCATAGAAGTAATGGCATAGAAAAATGTTGCCGATATAGTGAAACTGTATGACCTATTTCTGCTTGCATATGCCTAGAAAACAGACTGGAAGAAAAATAAACCAAAATGTTATGTTCACCTTGGATAGTATGCAATGAACTATATTAATTTTATTAGATTTGCCTGTTCCAAATTTTCTACCATACATTTATTATTTACATTGGCACGCGGAGCAATTCTTCACAAAGATAACACAGAAACAATATTCTATGGCAACATTGTCCATTAGAACTTCCTGCAATGATGGAAATGTTCTATATTTATGCTGTCCCATGCAGTAGCCACGACCCACGTGTAGCTACTGAGCACTTGCAGTGTAGCTAGTTCAACTCAGAAGCTGATTATTTTTATGAGCAAGCTAAAAATCTCCCTTTATTTTTTGCAGATAATGTGTACTGCCTGCCTGTTACATGAAAGAAATTTAATAAACACTGTTCTTGCTTTATGGAGAAACTGATTTTTGAATTTTCATTGAGTTAAATTTACAGAACCACGTGCAGAAAATGGCCACTGTATTGGGCAGTGCAGCTCTGTGGCAGATTGGCCGGGTCATAGAGGAAAGCATCAGCAGGCCTCCTTAACCTTGCTCATGTGAGAACTCCAGATGGGCAAGATCTGAGACTATCATCCCCACTGGATTTAGGATCCTCATCAGTTTTAGGAGAAAGAGGAGTTTATTTCCAAACTCCAATGTATAGAATTCATAGATGCATGTAATTTAGGTGTAGGTAAACCACAGAGTTCTCATTTCACATTGCAGGATTTTTTTCTCAATTGAAATGTTTGGTTGTTGTCTTAAAATGTATAATTAAAGAACTCTTCTGGGTCCTGGTAAATAGAAAGTTCTGGACATGGTTAATGCTCTCTGAATATTACAGGCAGGATTTTGATGCCCAGAGTAGACAAACAGCACTCCTCATCAAATGTTTCTTTTGAAATAGGCTTATTTCCATCTGTATGTGCTGAACATTAGAGTTATATAAAAAGAACAGCTCTGTAGTGACTACTTAAAAGGAAAAGGAAAAAACACTGCTCTTTTCTGTTACCTTGTTTTGTGGCTGATGCTTTAAGAGCTATTTTCTCCTAGTCAAACTTAGCATGTTTAAAAAGCTTCAAAAAGAATCTACTATCTTTTCTTCACTAGAAGAAAGAGGCACAATTCTTAATTCTTCTTAACAGGATTATTAAATTTTATAGCACTTAAGGTAATGTAACTATTATACTCTGATGGGAGAATAATGTTTTAAAAATAATGAAATTATGGCAGGAGCATTTATATGTAATTATATAGCCATAATAAAATTTTCAATTAGGCTTTCATTACATTGCAATTAACTCTGCATTTGAACACTAACATTAATGTGGCCATAGGTTTTACTCGTTTCTTGCTTTTTAAAAAATAAAATGATTTTTTTTCTTTTTGTTCACATTAGTCTAAGAAGGCTTTTGGAAAATTAAGTTAAAATCTAAATAAATTTTCTAAAAACTGAGCAAAAAGTAAAAGAAAATATACTTCAAATTATTATAATTCTAAATTATACATTGTATTAATTATCTATTGCTGTGTGACATATTAATCTAAAACTTCACAACTTAAAGCATTTATTAGAAGAAAGCATAGGGAAACTAGTTCATGACATTGGTCTAGGCCAAAATTCTTTAGATAAGACCTCAAAAGCACAGGCAACAAAAGCAAAAATATACAAATGGGACTACATCAAGCTACAAAGTTCTGTACAGCAAAGAAAACAATCAACAGAGTGAAGACACCATCTACAGAATGGGAGAAAATATTTGCAACCTATACATCTGACAAGGAGTTAATATCCAGAATATAAAAGGAACTGAAACATCTCAATAGCAAAAAAACAAATGATCAATTAAAATGTGGGCAAAATATCTGAATAGCCATTTCTCAGAAGAAGACATACAAATGGCCAACAGGTACATGAAAAAATGCTCAATATCACTAATCATCAGGGGAATACAAGTCAAAATCACCATGAGATATCATCACAAACCAGTTACAATAGCTATTATCAAAAAAAAAAAAAAAAAGTGCTGGTGAAGATGTGTAGAAAGGGGAACTCTTATACACTGTCAACAATGTAAATTAGTACAGCCGCCATGGAAAAAAATATGGAGGTTTCTCAAAAAATTAAAAATAGAACTACCATATGAACCAGCAATCCCACTATTGGTTATATATCCAAAATAAATGAAATCATTATGTCAAAGAGATAACCACACACCTGTGTTTATTGCAGCACTATTCACAATACTCAAGAGATGGAATCTACCTAAGTGTCCATCAATGGAACACCAAAAGACAGAAAGTCATTCCATGTTCATGGATTGCAGGAATTAACATCTTTAAAATGTCCATGCCACCCAAAATTACAAATTCAGTGCAATCCCCATCAAAATACCAATGACATTCTACACAGAAATAGAAAAAAAATCCTAAAATTTATATGGAGCAATAGAAGATCCTGAATAACCAAAGCAATCCTGAGGGGGGAAAAAACTGGAGGCATTACAATACCTGACTTCAAACTATATTCAAAGCTATAGTAGCTAAAATAGCATGGCACCGGCATAAAAAGAGACACATAGACCCATGGAACAAAATAGAGAACCCAGAAATCAACCCACATACTTACATCCAACTGATCTTTGACAAAGACACAAAGAACATACATTGGAAAAAGGACAGCTTCTTCAGTAAATAGTGCCAGGGAAACTGGATATCCATGTGCAAAAGGATGAAACTAGACATAGCTCTTACCACATACCAAAATAACTCAAAATGGATTAAAGTCTTAAGTATAAGACCTGAAACTGTAAAACTCCTAGAAGAAAACTTAGGGGAAACACTTCAGGAAGTAGGACTGGGCAAGGAGGTTATGAATAAGACCCCCAAAGCACAGGCAACTAAGTTAAAATGAACAAATGGGATTACATCAGACTAAAAAGCTTCTGCACAGTAAAAGAAATAATCAACAGAGTGAAAAGACAACCATCAGAGTGAGAGAAAATATTTGCAAAATATACATCTGACAAAGGATTAATATCCAGAATATACAAAGAACTCAAGCAACTTTACAGCAAAAAACCAAATAACCCAATAAAAAAATGGGCAAAGGAGATGAATAGGCATTTCTCAAATGAAGATATATGAATGGCCAACAGACACATGAAAAAATGCTCAACATCAATCAGCATCCGGGAAATGCAAATCAAAACTACACTGAGATACCATCTCACTCCAGTTAGGATGTCTAATATCCAAAAGACTGAGAATGATAAATGCTGGAGAGGTTGCGGAGAAAAAGGAACCCTCATACACTGTTGGTGGGACTGCAAAATGGTGCAGCCTTTATGGAAAATAGTGTGGAGGTTCCTCAAACAATTACAGATACATCTACCATATGACCCAGTTATTCCACTGCTGGGAATATACCCAGAGGAATGGAAATCATCATGCCAAAGGGATACCTGTACTCCAGTGTTTACTGCAGCACTTTTTACAATAGCCAAGAGTTGGAACCAGCCCAAATGTCCATCAACAGCTGAATGGATAAGGAAACTGGTATATCTACACAGTGGAATACTACTCTGCTGTAAAGAAGAATGAAATACTACCATTTGCAACAACATGGATGGACTTAGAGAAAATTATATTAAGTAAAACAAGTTAGGCACAGAAAGAGAAATACCACATGTGCTCACTTATTTGTGGAAGATAAAAATAAATAAATAAATAAACACAAACAAACATAAGGTGGGGGGGAGAAGACACAACACTCACAACAATTCCTTGAAATTTTTTTTTTTTTTCGGTCAATATACAATGTAGTTGATTATTATGTCCCATCACCGAAACCTCCCTCCCTCCTCCCTCTCCCCCCTCCCACCCAGGTGTGTCCCCTCCATTTTCTTGTAGTAAGAACTTCAAAAAAAATTGTGGTTGTTATATCTTCCTCTCCCCCACCACCCTGGTTTTTGGGGTGTTTTTTGTTGTTGTTGTTGTTGTTTGTTTGTTTGTTTGTGTGTGTGTGTGAGAGTGTGTGTGTGTGT
>NW_007737281.1:54098-54812 GCF_000696425.1 Galeopterus variegatus | reverse complement strand
TATCTGCCAAGTCCAATTGGTCTAGTATGTTGTTTAGATCTGTGTTTCTCTGCTGATTCTTTGCCTAGATGATCTGTCCAATACTGACAGGGGGGTGTTCAGGTCCCCTGCTATTATGGTATTAGTGTCTATTTTCTTCTTTAGGTCTAATAGAGTTTGTTTTATAAATCTGGCTGCTCCAACATTGGGTGTATATATTTATGATTGTTATGTCTTCTTGAGGGATCAATCCTTTTATCATTACGTAGTGGACTTCATTATCTCTTTTTATGGTTTTTAGTTTAAAGTCTATTTTATCAGGTATAAGAATAGCTACTCCAGCTCGTTTTTCATTTCTGTTTGCATGGTAAATCTTTTTCCAACCTTTCACTCTTAGTCTATGTGGGTCTTTATAGATGAGATGGGTCTCTTGAAGGCAGCATATAGTTGGGTCCTCCTTTTTAATCCAGTCAGCCAGTCTGTGTCTTTTGATTGGGGAATTTAATCCTTTTACATTAAGAGTTGTTATTGAAAAGTGTTGATTTACTCCTAGGATTTTATTGATTTTTGTCTGGATGTCTTAAGTGTCTTTTGTTCCTTTCTTTCTGATTTACTGTTTGTTTTCTGTATTTGTTGGTTTCTTGGGTTATAGATAAAGTTTTTTTTTTCTCTTTATTGTTGCCATTTTCATTTTACAAGTGGGTTTTGATTTTTCTTGAATTTTTATGGCAGTGG
>NW_007737281.1:50649-53663 GCF_000696425.1 Galeopterus variegatus | reverse complement strand
TTTCTTGTATCTCATTTAGTTTCCTTAGAATTATCACTTGAAATTCCTTGTCAGACATATCAACGGCTTCTTGTTCTATAGGATCTAGAGCTTGAGAGTTATTACCCTTTGGTGATGAACTTTCTTGATTTTTCATATTTCTGGTATCTTTCCTTTGATGTTTAGTCATTGTGGCAGGGATTTCATAGTCCACTGGTTTGACACTATTGTCTGGCTAGGATGCTGCTGGGGCTGCCAATTTCATATGGCTGCCTCAGTGTCTGCTCAGTTGCCCACTAGTGCCTCGGGTGTGTGGTCGCCTCAGATCTTGGGCCTCTCAGGGGAGGTGCCTCTCTGGTCAGCAAACACCTGGCCAGGCTGGGGATGGAGTTGGGCGGTGGTGGCAAGGCCTACCTGCTGGGTTGCACGCTGGCACCACAGGGTGGGTAGTCTCCGAGGATCCTGGGCCTCTCTGGCTGGGCGCCTCTCTGATCAGCGTGCTCTCGGCAGGGCTGGGGATGGAGTCAGGTGGCGGTAGTGAGGCCTACCTGCTGGTACACACACTAGCACTGCAGGGCTTGTGGTCCCCGCAGATCTTGGGCTTCTCCAACTGGGCACCTCTCTGATCGGTGCCCACTTGGCAGGGCTGGGGATGTAGTTGGGCGACAGCGGTGAGGCCTATCCATTGGGTCACACATTGGCATCACAGGGTGCATGGTACCCGCAGATCTTGGTGCCTCTCTGATTGGCGCACACTCAGTGGGCCTGGGGATGGAGTCAGGTGGCAGTGAAGAGGCCTACCTGCTGGGTCGTGTGCTGGCACCACAGGGAGCGTAGTCTCCAAGGAACTTGGGCCTCTCTGGCTAGGCGCCTCCCTGATGGGCGTGCACTCAGCGGGGCTGGGGATGGAGTTGGGTGGTGGTGGCAAGGCCTACTTGCTGGGTCGCGCACTGGCACCACAAGGCACGTGGTCCTGATACTTGTTTCTTAAACATTTTTTACATTTTTCTCTGTTGAGAAATGACTCAGGTTGGAAATGACTCAGGTTAGACACATCATAAGTGAATAAAGTGAAAAACCAGGTCAGCAACATAGTGAGGAAGTTCTAACATGTTAAATATATTGGGTATTACTACTATGCACGTCTGTGTTGTGTTGATGATTGTCTTTCCAAAGAGACCACCAGATAAGCCTGTTGATCAAGCAAAGCTGAGAATATTAGACCTGCAGCAGTGAGGGAGAGTACTACACTGTTAGAGTCTTAGAAGTGTCTCAAAACGAAGACAATTAGGAAGGGGCACTTGGAGGGTGTCACGGCCTGGATGGCATGATTGTAAGGTTTTGCAAGGCAAGAAACGGGATGAGACTGGGCAAAGTGCAGATGTCGCAGTTTTAGGGAGGCGAGCATGAGGTGGCAACCGTCTTGGAGTGGGTCCTGGTGAGCAGGCCATTGGTTTTGTAAGCAAGCTGCTCTGACTGGCTCAAAGTCTCACCTCCAGGAGCAAGAACGTCATGGAGTGGGTATTTAAGTTCTGCTCTCAGTACTGTCCAACGCAGGGCAGCTCCACTGTCATTCTCCATTCCTCCCTATTCCTTTCTGACATGGAAAGTCTCTGCTGATGCACATCCCTGAAGCCAGGAGGGGCACAGGGGTGGCTCCCCAGGGGGCACCTGTTGACTTATTTTTTTTTTTTGGGGGGGGGTCTCTGCAGCATCTGCCCTTTTGGAAGAAGTACTAGACCTTACTAGGGAGGGGCAGGCTACCTCCACAGCCCACAGGGTCCAGGGGGACTATACAGTCAAAATCCTCAGGGGGAAAACATCCACATGTCCCTGTCCCTTATTTAGGATCCCAGGTTTTCCCCAAAAGGGTCCTGACCTTTGCATAACAGACTTGCCTTTGCTGAACATTTAGCCTCTTTGCAGCTCCATAACTGACAGGTCTCCAGCCTGCATCTGGCTGTGTCTGTTCTTCTTCTGCAGGAGACACAGAGCCCTATGTCAGGCCGCAGTCTCATTCTTCCTCTGCTGGGCATCAAAACAGCTTTGTGGTGTCTCTGCTGTCATGTGGGCACCTTCCCACCACATTCTATAAATGCCTGCACCGTGGCACTTGCTGTACCGTTTCCCTTCACCAGGCCATCTTCCAGTTCACTGCTGGCGAAATCCCAAGCAGTTGAGCCTCTGCCATATGCCAGGGACTCTGTGCTGGCTACCAACCAGGATGACAGCCTCTTCACCTGCTGGGAGGTGGACGGCCAGTTCCAATCCTCAGTCCCCCGCTTGTGTTATTCTGGGTCCTCCGAGAAGGAGATGCCAAGACAGGATTAATAGTGCAAAAAATGTATTAGGGGAAAGGCCTATGAGAGGCAACACAGAGGGAACTGGGAAGAGAGGAAAGCCATCAGAGCACAGGGCAAGTCTGACCACAAGTGGGGACGGAAGAGGGAGGGAGGGAGGAAGCTTAGATGGAAGCCTCCAGACTGCTGTACAAGGCTATTGCTGAATCATCAGACTCCCCAGAAGGGCCTGCCTTAGGATCCCGCTGCGCTGGCTCAGGGGCAGGCAGCAGATCTCGAAAAGTCAGTTCTTGGTGCAGACACAGCAGTGGGTTTCAGAGAGCAGCAGCTGGCCACTTGCTCAGTCTCACTCCCTGCAGTGGGACATGTGAGGACATCTTCCCACAGCTAGTGCACGCACACATACACACACACACACACACACACACACAAATGCACAAACGCCACCAACAGAGGTGGGTACAAACACCACACACACACACCACATACACATACACAAGTACCAACACACATGCCCCACACACAGACATCCAGACACAGACACTGAACACACCACACACACTGACTCACACCACATACATATACACCCATGCAAACACACACACACACACAAATGCACAAATGCCACAGAGGTGGACACAAACACCACACACGTTCACCACACACACATACACCACATACACAAGTACCAACACACATGCCCCACACACAGACATCCAGACACAGACACTGAAC
>NW_007737281.1:47086-50267 GCF_000696425.1 Galeopterus variegatus | reverse complement strand
CACACACACACACACACACACACCATATGCATGCTCAAATGCCACCCTCACCCCCCCACACATAGACACAGACAGACACCACACATATGCACACCGCACACGTACACAAACACCCCCCCACACCATATACACAATACACACCACACACACACAGATATACATACACACAGTCTCACAATGGATAAATGGACATGTAAGAAAGTTTTTCTTTTGATTTCTTGCTGTCATTTAAATATAATTTTTACCTGAGTAAAAAGTGTCAGCTACAAGCTTTTATGAAAATGTTCTCTATAACTGCTAAATTGATATTTAAACATGAGTAAATCCCCTCGTTTCAAACTCAATTCAGAAGAAAAAAATGTGCAGGTGATTAAAATGTTACAGTTTTCTTAGCTTAATGTTTAAAAGTCTATATGACCTAGTCCCAAATTACCTTGTCAGTTTTCTCATGACACTTACCGATGACACCTACTCTCTGGCCACACAGTCTGTCTTGTGGTTACCAACCAGGTGACTCAGTTGTATGACTCTTCACCTTTGCTCTGCTATCCCTTTCATGTGGAGTTCCTTTCTCCCTCATTCTGCACAAATCAGCATCCCACTAATTATTCGAGATCTAGATGAAATACTACTCCATGGCTTCTGTGATTGCTGAGTTAGAATGAGCCACTTCTTACCAAGACTGTAAGAACCTCCGGAAGGACAGAGGTGGAGGGATCCCCTGGGTACCTGGAATTGTGTTGGCCACTGTCTGCATCCCTTCCTGCTGCTATCACAAAATACCTGAGACTGAATCATTCATAATGAATAGGAATTTATTTCTCACGGATCTGGAGAATGAAAGTCCAAGATCAAGGTGCTGGCAGGTGTCTGGTGAAGGCCTCAAGATGGTGCTGGCAGCTGTGTCTTCACAGGGCGGAAGGGCAACAGGACGTAAGGGTGTTCCCTTCAACCTCTCTTATGAGAGCTAATTCGTTTATGAGGGTGGGGCCCTCATCACTTCTCCGAAGGCTCCACCTCTTAACACTGTCACACTGGGTATTGGGTTCCAGCATGTGCATTTTGAAGGGACATATTCATTCAAACCATAGAAGCACCTCACATCAACCCAGCAAAGTAAATACTATTATCCTTATGTCTACGTGTTATATTAGTTTGTTATGCTGCATAGCAAATTGCCACACACTTAGTGGCTTAAACCAACACACATTTATTATTTCTGTGGAGCAGATGTCTGGACACAGCCTCATTGGGTCCTCAGTAAAACTGCATTCAAGGTCTTGACCAGGGCTGAGTTCTCGTGTGGAGGATCTGCTTCCAGATGCACTCATGTTGTTGGAAGAATTTATTTCCTTGTGGACGGTCAACTCATTGTATGTGGCTTCTTCAAACCTTTCAAGGAGAGCAAGGCTCTAGACTGAGTCTGCTAGCAAGACAGAGCGTTATACACTAGTATCAGGTGGTAGTAGTCTAACCAGTAAGAGGCACATGGCAGAACTCTAACCTGTTCTAACTGAATCCAAAAGCCACATTCTTGCCACTAGACCAATTCCTTCCTTTCGTTATAGTTGGAGGACATGAGGGGCTCACTGTGATGCTCACTCAGGAGGCTCACGTGGGGGTTCCTCTTTTGCATGTCCTCTTCCAAGGCTCTTGGGAGGGGCCCATGGGTGGATCCGAGTTTTGCGGGGCCCTGCAGTTGTACATAAATGCAAAATAAATGCAAAAACTGCGAGAGCCCCTCCCAGGACCTGCAAGGGAGGGGCCCTGAGACTTGGTTTTCCTGGCTTCATGGTAAATCTGTCTCTCATTGATGTGTCCTTAGCATTATTAAACTTTTACCTGTGCTGTTCATCTTTTACTCTATTACAGGGCCTAGGAAATAGCAGTTGTTCGAGAGTACTGCACGACACTAAGTCACCAGCAGCACTCTCTGAGCATGACCTCTGGGCTCCAGTGCCCCAAGGAGCCCCCAGCCTCCTGGCCCAGTGGCAGTGGCTTCCCCCACCCCAGCACTGGCCTTTCCTTACTTCCTCTCAAAACAGCCAGGCATGCACAGAACTAACTCCCTGGCTCGTTTTTCTTTTGGTTGTACCCATCTGGCAAAACCCCAGCCATAGACGAGAGAAGACATGTGCACACGCGCTTGAGAAGGACTGCAAAGGCAGCCCACTGCTTAGGCCCTTTCTGTCTCTCTGGTCCCCTCGGTCTCAGGTGCCCACTCCTCCCCTCCCTTCCAGCAGAAGCGCGGGCATCCCCCTCTACAGACAAAATGGAAGCTTCCATATGGATATGGCCCATCTTCCTCCTACCCATCTGTCGGCCTCCTTTACCCTCCGCCGTCCTCTCCTTCCAGAGAGGAGCCGCCTTCCTCCAAGCACTGGGCTTTCTCACTGGTCCCTAAATATCTGCAAACCCAACAAGTCCCAGCCAAAAGGAAAGGAGCCGCCCTCCCACCGCGCCCCGTGCGGCCCCTCCGTCCTCCTCCCGCAGCCGGTCCTCGGACACCTGACGCGGCGCAGCCTTCATGCCCTGCCCATGCCCTGCCCGTGTCCCTGTCCCGCGGCCCACCCCGCCCGCCATGCACTGGTTGGCTCTGTCCAGGCTCCTGTGATCGCGCAGCCCAAGAAGCGCTCTTCAGCCTCCCCCACTCCTCATGCTCAGCACCGGCTGCCAGCGCAGACCCACCGCTCCCGAGGCCCTGGCGTCCTGGCCTTCCGTGGAGCACCCCGGGGCCCCTCCACGTCTGCTCCGACCCCTGCTCATGGCCTTACTGGCAGAGGGCGGAAGGCTAAGAACAAGGTTTGCCGTATTCCCTCGTGTGAGGAAAATGGAGTTAGTTTAGTCGGGCCCTCTTGCCTCATAATGTTGCAAGGAACCCTGAGCATTTTCTAATTGTTATGCTTTCCCTTTTCCTCTAGAGAAACTGTTTCAGAAACTCTATGCTCCGCTGCAGACTCTGGCCTCTGTGACTTACCCTGCTTGCTTCCTGGGCCGCCCTCTGTGAGATAACAGCAGTCTCACACCCCACCCCAGGGGCCAGAGGCAAATTAGGCTCCTAAAGTGACCAACGGACTGTGTCCCACAATCAGCCAATCCAAATTAGCAGGACAGCATCCCTCATTTACATAAGAGGACCTGAATGACAGCATCCCTCATTTACATAAGAGGACCTGAATGA
>NW_007737281.1:35539-46176 GCF_000696425.1 Galeopterus variegatus | reverse complement strand
TTTACTATAGGCCCCTGTATACTCACTGGCCTCACAAGATACGTTAGGAACAGGGTACGATCAATAAAGTTTATGGTTTTAAGAACCCATTATGCCAGACAAAACGTTAATGATGAGTCTAGGATTTGACTCATGTACATAAAACCAGTGGGGAATGTTGCAGGGAACCCTGAGCACTTTCTAATTGTTAAGCCTTTCCCTTTTCCACTTGAGAAACTGTTTGAGAAACTCTGCTGTAGACTCTGGCCCTGCCATTTACCCTGCTTGCTTCCTGGGCCCGCCCTCTAGGAGATAACAACAGTCCCACAACCCTCAGGGGCCAGAGGCAAATTAGGCTCCTAAAGTGACCAACGGACTGTGTCCCACAATCAGCCAATCCAAATTAGCAGGACAGCATCCCTCATTTACATAAGAGGACCTGAATGGGAACCTGGGAAGGAAAAGGGCGGGAATTTAGGCTATATAAGGGGGACTTCTCCTTTGTTCTGGGAGACACTGGTTTAGGAGTTCCTGCTCCCCAGTGCTCTCCTTGCTTGCCAGCAAAAAGCGGTGCTGTAACACTGAACAAAGAGCTGCAACACTAAAATAAAGGGCTATAAAAACTGCAACACTGATGCCAGTCTTAGATTCCTCTGTGCACTTGCCCCACAACATCTGGGGGCTCATCTGGGATCTCTTTGCTCAGGGGAACCAAAACCCACAGCTCCGGATGGCAGGCAACGTGGCGATAATTCCTCTCGGGGAATCCACCGAGAAGACTTTCCTTGGCCCCAGAGCTGCTCTCGCTACAGACTCTAAGGGAAATTACCGAGAAGACGTTCCTCGGCCCCAGAGTCCTTTTGGCCCCCTTCCCAGGAGCTTCCATTGTTTCATTTAGCATCAGAATCTTTGTTCAGTCATTCATTTTAGTAAACCTCCTGAGGTAAGATTTGGCTTGAGATCTCAATGACTTGTTTTGCATTTGGGTATCACAGTTTTGGTTTAGGGACTCTGTGGAAGGCTGGACACAACACTACTTCCCAAGTCCAGGACTCCCATGAGACATCGTCCGGTCCTTTGGTTTGGAATTATTTGGAAATTTGTTGTGGCCACTTGTCTTTGTCTTTTGTGTGTTGCCGGGTGTGCATATGTGTTTTGTAGCTTTGTATGTCTTTAACTGTGGTCATATGTAACGTAATAGTGAGGCATGATCAGTATACGCCATCCTGTGTCTCTGACTTTTATTGCGCTAGTTATCCACTTCTATGACTTTGTAATCCGAGAGCCTAATTTAATCACTGGCAAAAATTGGAAAGCTCTGGGCACCAGAGAGGACTCCAGCTGCAAGAGACAAGTGGCCACTGGGACTATTTTGCTCCCATGTCTCTGCTGCTGGTAGATCTCTCCTGGAGTCCCTGGCCTAAATTCTGACAACACTTTCCCTGATTTTCTGAGCCCTCTTCTGTTTGGTTGGATTGTATCCACTTCTGTACAGGTGCACCCTGGAGGGCTCCTGGCTATGCTTTGTTTTTCTGATTTAAATCTAGTCGGTACTTTTCTTTATGCTGAAAACAGTGGGGAGAACTGCTTTTATCAGTTACCGTTAATGGAATAGGTTGGCCCCACTGATTGGGACTAGGCTGAAGTGGACCCCACTGCTCTTTTCTCTTTGCTTGGTTAGACATTTAGTTGAGTACCGGCAATCTGAATAAACCTTCCAATCCCGTTGGCGTGTACGCCACAGACACCCCTCTATTCCATGCCATTGATTGGTACTGTAGGTGTGGAGTATGACAAGTTACAACTGAGACCAGCTAATCTGTCTGAGACGTCTCGTTGGGATGCAGCTGTGTGCACATGCATGAGTGTTTTGTCTCTATATGTGGCAACTATTTCTGCCTGCTTTCAAGACTACTACTTAGGGGTCACAAGATCCAATTTGTGCCTTTTGGCCTTAAGATCACTGGGAAAAGGCAATGCCAAGGAGCAACAAATCAAATGCCCAGCTAAATTACAGCAAAGTTTTTGGAAAGATTTGCTCTATTAGATCTGGCTAGAGAAGGAACTATATAAAGTGGTAAATTAGTTTTTTCCTCAATGGTTTAAGTCCCCCCTTGGGTATATTTTAGGTAAGTGGAAGGACTTTAAATTAAATAAACTAAAGCAACCTGTTTAACTAGAAGGTCTCAAATTTTCTGGCATCCAGCTGGTTATTTTGAACAAATTTCTAAATTTTCTTGTAGGCTCATCTACGTATTCACAAAACCCTATAGCTGAGTTCTATGCCATTTTTTAAGAAGAAAACTTTCTCTGCATTTCTTTGAAAAGGCTTGCATACTTTGCCTTGCAATGTAAATTTGTCTCCTTGAAAAGTCCTACAAACTTTGCTTTGCAATGTAAATTTGTTACCTTGCTTTCTCTAAAAGAGACAAACTTTGGCAGTTTTTAGAAATGCAATTTAAAATTAACTGTCCTTTTTAAACTAGTAAGTTTTCTATTTTATCTGTCTCATTAACATTGTAAACAAAACCTATATTAATTAATGAAGGTGTAGCTTGATGTAAGAAAAATATTAGACAAATGTAAATGGGTTAAATGTTTATAAATAAAATCATAATTTCAAAATTGCTTCTCAGTAATTTGAAATGTTAAAGTTTTGTTATATTAATAAAATACTAAAACATTAGTTATTATATAAGTTTATATTTATATTTTAATGTTTTGTTTATACAATACAAAAAAACTAAATATATTTGAATCTGTTAAAATTAAAAACATGTCTCTAAAGAAGTTAGAAATAGTTTTTTATCTATAAATATTAATGTAAAACAACTCAAAGTTGCTGGCTTCATAGGTTTGTTACTGGAAAATTGGAGCTAAGAAGTCAATTATAGTCAATACACAATTCAAACTGCTAGGTATAAAAACTTTTTTTTTACCAAAATGCTTTTTTTTTAAGTATGTAAAAACAAAAGTGTTATAAAAAAAAAAAAAGCTGTAGGGGCCGGCCCGGTGGCGCACTGCGCTAGTGCGCCGCTTAGGAAGCACGGCTGCGCTCCCGCCGAGGGTTCGGATCCCACATACAGACCGGTTCCCGCTCACTGGCTGAGCGAGGCGCGGGGGCAACACCGAGGGTTGCGATCCCGTTGCCAGTCCCGGTCCGGTACGGGGGTGACACTGAGGGTTGCGATCCCGTTGCCGGTCCCGGTCCAGTGCGGGGACGACACTGAGGGTTGCGATCCATTGCCGGACATGGAAAAAAGACAAAAAAAAAAAAAGTTTCACTGAGAAACTGTCAAGTACAGGTTCCTGATAACTTTAAGTTCATACCATTAGACTGAATTTCCAAAATTCTAATGAAAAACTAATGGGTTTATAAAATTGTTAACCAAGGTAAAAAAAAAGAGGGGGGTGGTTAATTACATAAAACTGAATTAACTGATAAAAAGTTATAGGTTTTTACAATTTCTTTATTTTAAAACACTGCTGGTTCTGTTAATGTTTGTTTTCCAGATTTAAAAAATCTTTTAAGGTATAACAGCTTGCTGAAGTATATGTTTATGAACAAAAATTAAAACATTTACCTTTCTCTCTACTTGATCCCTCCAAGATTTTAAAACTAATCACAAGTTATTTTATGACAATACAGTTATTTGCATAAGTTCAATATGAATCTGTTCTTCTTATAACAGGACACAATTGAAAACACTGGTTATTTTACCAAAGCTTTGACTGGAATATCATGTTTTCAGACATGACCAGACTGCCTTAAGGAATTAAGGTCGACCCTTTTATGGAGCCAATAAAAAGTCCCTTGGAGAGACTGGCCTGATACGTTTTCTACATGATTACAAGGCTCCTGGCCTTCCAGTAAGTAAAGAATGTAACTTTCTGACAGGCCAGAACCTTGATATTTTGGGGACCTCCAGAAGAGAGGAATTCACCCAACTCAGACGGGTAATCAGAGAGTAAGTCAAATCCTTCCTTGGCTTGACTTCCTAAGACCCGAGTGGCTTTTGAAGGTCTGACCTGAGATTCCTTATAAATGTCCCCGCAAAGCCAACTCAAAAAGAGCTTATGTGAAAAGCCATTACTCTTGCTGCACTTTATGCAAATAATCTGGCCAAAAACTAAACTTATTTTGCAAATAAATTAATCTTGTCATAGATACCTTTGGTAAATTTGGGAAACTTGGAGAAAAAAAAATTATTTTTCAGAAGGAAACATTATCACACCTGTTATCCGATTCTGGCCCTGTGTTTTAATCTGTTTGTAAAGCTTGTATCTTCTAGGCTACAGTTCCACGTCAAGACGGTGATGATCCAAGGATTCCAACCCAACCTCTCCTGAGAGGAACTAAGTCCCTGTAAATCACTAGGTCAGCCAATGAGAGACTTTATACCTCCAAAATGCAGGCAGGGAGCACGCCCATGGCCAGCAGGAAGCGGTTTCAGAAGAAAGAGACCTCCAGCCCCCTTCACCTTAGAAATAGGGGGGATAAAATCTCTCAGGGGGAATGAAACAATAAGGCTAGGCCGGAGAACCAGACTGTCAGGTCCCTGAATCTGACTGAAATCACCGAGGACAGACTCTGCCCATGGGGACGAAAGCCCAAACTTACATTTGGTGGTATAAAAGACCAAGGACTTTGCGTAAAGACTAACAGTTATGACCTTAAGAGGTCCCCTTATAGGACCACATGCACATATGTGGTAACTATTAATAGTACAACCCACGGGTCACAAGCTTCTAACTACCTTGTTGCCCTTATATGCTTGGTTTGCTTGTTTGACAGGGTTGACTCCATGCACAGCTATTCAATATTTCCTTACTCCTAATAGGACTGAATTTTGTGAACTTGTCTATATTGTTCCCCAAATTTATTACTATGAAGGAGAAGCCGGGAGGCAACACCTCCTCGAGAAATGAGCAGCTCCTGTCTTAATTCCTCTGTTTATAAGTCTTGGCATTGCGGGCTCTGCAGCTATTAGCACCACAGCTCTCATAATGAGCAACCAACATTTTAAAGCCCTAAGTCAACAAATTGATCCAGACCTAGGGGGAAAAAATCTGTTAGCCGATTAGAAACTTCCTTGGATTCATTAGCATAGATAGTGCTACAAAATAGGAGGGGCCTTGATCTTTTATTCCTAAAACAAAGTGGACTATGTGTAGCTCTAGGAGAAAATTGTTGCTTTTATGCAAGTCATTCAGGAATAATAAAGGATAGCCTTTTCTTAGTTAGAAAAAGGTTAAAGGAAAGGGAAGAAATAAGAAACAAAAGCCACAATTGGTATGAAGATTTATTCTCCTGGTCTCCCTGGTTAACAACTCTCCTCACTGCCTTAACGGGTCCCCTACTCGTAATCCCATTACTCTTTACTATAGGCCCCTGTATACTCACTGGCCTCACAAGATACGTTAGGAACAGGGTACGATCAATAAAGTTTATGGTTTTAAGAACCCATTATGCCAGACAAAACGTTAATGATGAGTCTAGGATTTGACTCATGTACATAAAACCAGTGGGGAATGTTGCAGGGAACCCTGAGCACTTTCTAATTGTTGCACTTTCTAATTGTTAAGCCTTTGAACCCTGAGCACTTTCTAATTGTTAAGCCTTTCCCTTTTCCACTTGAGAAACTGTTTGAGAAACTCTGCTGTAGACTCTGGCCCTGCCATTTACCCTGCTTGCTTCCTGGGCCCGCCCTCTAGGAGATAACAACAGTCTCACAACCCTCAGGGGCCAGAGGCAAATTAGGCTCCTAAAGTGACCAACAAACTGTGTCCCATAATTAGCCAATCTAAATTAGCTGGACTGCATCCCTCATTTACATAAGAGGACCTGAATGGGAACCTGGGAAGGAAAAGGGTGGGAATTTAGGCTATATAAGGGGGACTTCTCCTTTGTTCTGGGAGACACTGGTTTAGGAGTTTTCGTTTCCCAGTGCTCTCCTTGCTTGCAAGCAAAAAGAGGTGTTGTAACACTGAACAAAGAGCTGCAACACTAAAATAAAGGGCTATAAAAACTGCAACACTGATGCCGGTCTAGGATTCCTCTGCACTTGCCCCACAACAATATCCCTCACATCTGGCTGGGTATGATTTAGCAGATCCCTTGTAAACAAGTGACATAAGAGTAGAGTGAGTGTGCATGCCCCCGTGTGCCCCTGACTCGTCTGCCATCGTGTACTTCAGTGTGGAAGGAGCAGCTCTGAAGCCCTGGTTGGTGGAGCTCCCGTCTGGAGAATAAAGCATGTCCACTTTGCCTTGGGCTGCTCTTTTTCTTTCGCTTACTTGGCTCAGGTCCTGCACAGGAAGAGGTAGCGGGGTCTGTGATCCAGCCTGACACCTTGCCGCGTGTCTACAGGAGATTCTGATTTCACCCATTGGATGCCCTCTGCAAGACTTGTCATTTGAGACAGAGACAGGGACAGGGGCAGTGCGGCTCTGAAGCCTGCCACCGCCATCCTTCCATTGCCCAGCCCTGAGGATGGCGCAGGCAGGCTGCTCAGGAGTCATTCCCAGAGGCTCAGCCTGGCGTCTGTTTCCTTGCCTTTCCTAACAATTCCGTAAGTTGCTAATGGCTCTTAATAAATGTCTCATTAAATTAGCTAGAGTGGATTCTGTCATTTGAGACTAAGAACAGTGACCCAAACTGTGACTACAACACACACTATCTGGCCTTCCTTGTGCCTCATGGCTCCTCCTGTTCCTTCTGTGGCTTTCCATCAGGCCGTCAAATGCAGCACCCCTGGCTCAGTCCCATCTCCCGCATCTTCCTGCCCTTCCCCCTCCCGTGGTGCTCTTCCATGTCCGTGGCTGCAGCCAGCTCCTTGACAAAGTGAGGCACAGGTGATATGCCCAGCCAATCCACCCTTCTGTGTATCATCAATAGATTAGTTTTCTGTTGCCACAAATTTAGTGGCTTAAACAATATCCATTTATTATTTCACAGCTCTATAGGTGAAAAGCATGTTGCTATGGTTCCAATGTGGAAGCTTAATCTCTGATGTGGCCGTGTTGAGAGGTGGGGTCTTTAGGAGGTGATTGGATCCTGAAGGCCCTGCCCTCATGAGTGAATTAGTGGGCTGTCATAGTGGGAGTGGAACTGGTGGCTTTGTAAGAAAAGGAAGAGACCTGAGCTAGCAAGTGAGCCCACTCAGACCCCTCACCATGTGACGCCCTGTGTGCCTCAGGACTGGGCAGAGTCTCCACCAAGAAGAAGGCCCTCGCCAGATGCGCCGCCTCAACCTTGGACTTCCCAGCCTCCAGAGTTGTAAGAAATAAATCTTTTTTCTTTCTAAATTACCCAGTTTCAGGTATTCTGTTACAAGTGACAGAAAATGAACATGTGGGCCCAGCGTGGCTCAGCCAGGTCCTCTGCTCCAAGTCTCATGAAGCTGAAATCCAGGCCTCACAGAGCAGCTTTCCATTTGGAGGCACCGGGGATGAATCCACTCCCAAGCTCATTCAGGTTGTTGGTAGAATTGAGTTCCTGTGGCTGCAGGACCGAGGACCCTGTTGCCTCTCTGATCCTCCTTACCTTGCCCGCTCCCTCTTCAGGCCAACAAGGGTGTGGTCGGCACTTCCTCATGCTGCCAATCTTTGGCTTGTAGAATTGAGTTCCTGTGGCTGCAGGACCGAGGACCCTGTTGCCTCTCTGATCCTCCTTACCTTGCCTGCTCCCTCTTCAGGCCAACAAGGGTGTGGTCGGCACTTCCTCATGCTGCCAATCTTTGGCTTCTCCTGCAACCTCACTTTTTCTGATTGCACTCAGGAAAGTTTTCTGATTTTTTTGTTTTTGAAAATCTTTTATTGAGATAAAATTCACATAACATAAAATTCACCACAATAAAGTTTATAATTCACTAGCTTTTGGCATATTCACAATGCCTTGCAACTATCACCGCCAGCTATGTCCAAACCATTCCCGTCACCCCAGACGGGATCCAGGGACCTGTTAGCAGTCACTTCCCGTTCTTCCCCTTCCCTAGCCCTGGCAACCACTGACCTCTTTTCTGTCTGTATGGATTTGCCTGTTTTGGACATTTTATATAAATGGAATCATAGAACATGAGATCTCTTGTGCCTGCCTGGTTTCTTTCACTCAGCACAATGTTTTCAAGGTCCATCCGCGTTGTAGCATGTCTCAGTACTTCATTCCTTTTTATGGCTGAATAACACTCCATTGTACGGTTGTACCACATCTGTATCCATTCATTGGCTGATGGATATTTGATACTTTTGGCTATTGCAAAAATGCTGCTATGAACATTTGTGTACAGAGTTTTGTGTGAACAGATGTTTTCAGTCGTTTTGATTATATACTTAGGAGGTAACTGGGTGATATGGTAACTCCATGTTTAACTTTTCGAGGAGCTGCCAGACTTTCTCACAACAGCTATACCACTATTCACTCTTATCGGCAATGTATGAGAGTACCACTTTCTCCACATCCTTGCAAATATTTGTTACTTTCCTTTAAAAAAATTTATGGTCATCCTAGTGGCATCTTATTGTGGCTTTAATTTACATTTCCCTAAGACTAATCAAGTGAACATCTTTTTATGTACTTATTGACCATTTGTTTAGCTTCTTTGGAGAAACATCTACTCAAGTCCTTTGTCCTGTTTTTATTTACATTTTTGTCTTTTTGTTGTTGAATTGTAAGAGTTCTTTATGTACTCAGGATACTAGATGTATGATTTGCAAATATTTTCTCTCACACTGTGGGTTGTCTTTACACTTTCATGATAGAATCCTATGCACAAAAGCTGTCAACTTTGATTAAGTCCATTTAATCTATTTTTGCTTTGGTTGCTTGTGTTTTTGGTATTATATTTAAGAAAAGCTCTCTGCTTTTTAAGGGCTCATGTGATTATACTGGGCCCATTTAGAAAATCCAGGAATGTCTCTTAAAGCTCTTAACCTAATCACAGCTGCAAAGTTCCTTTTAACATGTAAGGTTCATTTAGTCCACTTTTGTGTTGCTATGACAAAATGCCTGAGACTGGGTGATTTATAAAATACTCAGGATACTAGATGTATGATTTGCAAATATTTTCTCTCACACTGTGGGATGTCTTTACACTTTCATGATAGAATCCTATGCACAAAAGCTGTCAACTTTGATTAAGTCCATTTAATCTATTTTTGCTTTGGTTGCTTGTGTTTTTGGTATTATATTTAAGAAAAGCTCTCTGCTTTTTAAGGGCTCATGTGATTATATTGGGCCCATTTAGAAAATCCAGGAATGTCTCTTAAAGCTCTTAACCTAATCACAGCTGCAAAGTTCCTTTTAACATGTAAGGTTCATTTAGTCCACTTTTGTGTTGCTATGACAAAATGCCTGAGACTGGGTGATTTATAAAGAGAAGAGGTTTATTCTGCTTATGATTCTGGGGCAGCTGCCTCTGGCGTTGGCCTCAGGCTGTATCTGCTCTTGGCAGGCACCTGGTAGGTACAAGGAGATCACATGGTGACAGGAAGCAAGAGAGAGAGAGGAGGTGCCAGGCTCCTTCTAACAACCAGCTCTTGTGGGAACTAACAGAGCGAGAACTCACTCACTCACCCTCTCCCCTCTAGGGAGAGCTTTAGTCTATTCATGAGGGATCTGCCCCATGACACAAACCCCTCTCATCACTGGCACATTAGGGATCAGATTTCAACATGGACTTTGGGGAGACAGACATACCCAAACATGCCAGCAACATATTCACAGGATTCAGAATTAGGATGTGGATATCTTTGGCAGGCCATTCTGCCTACCAAAACCAACTTACTGTCTGACATCTCCTTGGGTGCCTCACGCTTTTTTGATTCAACATGCCTGCATATGCTCTCTTCTGATGTTCATTATTCTAATGAAGAATATCATCTATCCCTTTCAAAAGCCAAAAATTTCAGTCGTCCTTGAAATCTCCTCCTTTCTCACTTTCTACACCCTACTCATTGCCAAGTCCTCTGATTTTTACCTTCTAAATTTCACACCTCCTGTCCACTTTCTTCCACTTCCACCAATCTTTTCCACCTCTTACTAGTTTTTTAAAAAATTTTTAATAATTAACAGATGTTACTGTAACTTTAACATATTTCTAAATTCTTCATAAGTGTGCCCGATGCACAGTTAGCCTTCAGTAAATGTTAGTTGTTATATTGCTGTTGTTAGTTTTGAATAGAAACAAAGTTCCTTAACTATGCCTATGAGACCCTACAAGGCTGGGCCCTTGCTCTCTCTCTCCAGCTTCATCTGTCACGGTCCCCTTGTTCTGCGAGCTCCACTCAGGCTGGCCTTCCTCTAGCTCCTCGTGCTCTCTGCACTTCCTCCCACCCCGTGACCGTGGTCTGGACCTCATTTCTCTTTCCTCCTTTTCACCTATAAATGCTCATCGCTGTCCAGCTGTCAGTGTTAGTGCCACTTCCTCCCTGGCCTCTTTGGCTGGGCCAGCTACTTTGGCCTCTGCTAACATAGAGCATGGCTTCTTGTCACAGTTGCAATTTTATGTTTGTCTGTGCATTTATTTGATGTATGACATTCTCCCTCACTAGACTGGAAGCTCACCAAATGTCTCTAGCATCTAGCACAGTGATTGGCATTAACTGGTTGCTCAGTAAATACTAGTTGGATAAAGGTAAATTCTTATAGAATCAAAAGC
>NW_007737281.1:34550-35376 GCF_000696425.1 Galeopterus variegatus | reverse complement strand
TCTAGCATCTAGCACAGTGATTGGCATTAACTGGTTGCTCAGTAAATACTAGTTGGATAAATGTAAATTCTTATAGAATCAAAAACATTAGGGCCATAGATTGATCGTCTGGCTTACCCCTTTCTCATGTGGAAATAAATGAAGACCACCCAAATGAAAACAAGCAAAGGCTCTTTAGTCAGAGCTTGCAAGAAAGTCAGATATCACTTGCATCTTGGCAGAGACTCAAAGACAGAGGTGGAAAAGCTCATTAGTGGAAATAGGAAGGCTTCAGATAGGCTCTGACTGGAGGATGTTGCATGGGAAAGCTGTAGGCAGCTCACTAGAAACAGGGCAGCCTATGTGATTAGTTAGGGGGTATATTTTGCTTCCTCCATTTGGTCNCCGGGGCCTTGGTGTTATCAGCACCGCACTCTCCCGAGTGAGCCACGGGCCAGCCCCTCAAAAAATTTTTAATAATTAACAAATGTTACTGTAACTTTAACATATTTCTAAATTCTTCATAAGTGTGCCCGATGCACAGTTAGCCTTCAGTAAATGTTAGCTGTTATATTGCTGTTGTTAGTTTTGGATAGAAACAAAGTTCCCTAACTATGCCTATGAGACCCTACAAGGCTGGCCCCTTGCTCTCTCTCTCCAGCTTCATCTGTCACGGTCCCCTTGTTCTGCGAGCTCCACCCAGGCTGGCCTTCCTCTAGCTCCTCGTCCTCTCTGTACTTCCTCCCACCCCATGACCGTGGTCTGGACCTCATTTCTCTTTCCTCGTTTTCACCTATAAATGCTCATCGCTGTCCAGCTGTCAGTGTTAGTGCCACTTCCTCCCTGG
>NW_007737281.1:26541-30949 GCF_000696425.1 Galeopterus variegatus | reverse complement strand
AATAACGCCCCCCCCCCCCCATAAATTGATATTTCCAAAGGTAATAACTCCTAGGTGGGACAAGGTAAAAGGTCTATGTCTCAAGGCACAGAGAAGGAATATAGGTTCTTCCAAGAAAAAGCGTAAGGTATATTGTCTATTAGGACTGGATGTTTTCAAAGCTCATTTGGATGGACAAATGGACAAAACATCCGTTTCTTTTAAAGCTGGATTTGCTGTATTTTTTTTTTTTTTAAACTGGTCTTGAGGATTCTATCTGGAAGTGGCTATAAACTCTAGTGTGGGCCTGACAGGTGTATCGGCCATTCTCCAGGAGTGCCCTGATGGGGCAGAATTAGGTTTAGGTATGTCATTTAGATAAGACACAGAGAAGGATTTTAAGAGGGATGTTTAGGCAACATAAAATCATAAGAATTTACTACAGGATTTTACAAGGAAATACACAGAAGCTTTAGAATTCCGTTCAGAGTAACCAGTTGAATACCAGAAAAGTCCTATTTTTGGAGGCTAATCTAGTTAGGTGACTTTTCAACTTAGTTTTTTGTTCCTTAACTAAATTACTGAGATAAGAGTGAAACCCATTAATAAAGAGAAAGACAAAAAAAGGTTTAGCTGACTAAAAAAAAAAAAATAATAATAAATACAGCTTGAATTATTAGCTTTTAATTAAGCCAAATTTAATCATAGAGCTCTGAAAAGTCTTTTAAAATATTTACTTATCTAATATTTTTAAGGCTAGAAATGGTAAATGTTTTTGGCTTTTAAATTTTAAGGTCATTACCAAGAAACTCAAACAAAGCCAAGGGGTTGTACAAAAGCCATGTCAGCATTCAGCACCATTCCCAAATACAAAGCTCCCGAAGGCCTGTGGGCTGGCAGCAGACAGCACGCTAGCTGCAATGTGCCTGTTTATCTAGCTTAGGAGAGAAATGAAACAAACAAAGGTTGCTAACATATTACAAACCAAATTTTAAATTAAAAACATATCTGAACAGATGACTCAAAAATCCTAAACAAATAAAAACTTTGTACCCCTTCATGATCTAGACTCTTTCCAATGACAGAGAGCAAAGTTTGCAAGTTTTATGGGCTATAGATGGGTGCAACCCACACTTTTGTTCGGCAGTGGTTTCTAGGTTCTCACCTTCTTAGCTGACTGTCTGTACCAGGGTTCCTGTGTGTCTCACAGACAGAAAATCAAAACCATTGGTGAGATAAACAGGAAATCAAAACTGTTTGTGGGGGGTAGAAGGATCACAAAAGTGTACCACAAAAGGTTAAAAGTCATAAGTTTAGAACAACAATTTAAATTAATTTTTATAAATATTTCTTTATTAAGTTAAGGGAATTTTGTGGTAGGTCTGAAGAACTTTAAGTCTAATCTCTGTTTAAAAGGCAGTTAATTAATTTTTTCTAAACATAGATTTATTTTAAAGGTTCCATGTTTGGTCATTGTCATTTTGAGGTCATCTTGAGCTATATGAGCCCATTTTTAAGTATTTGCAAAATGAAACACCGTAAGAACCCACTTATTTCAAAACATGCTGTGTAATTTTCCCTCGGCCAAAAAACAAAAGTGGAAGTCACCAGCACTGTATCTGTCATTACCGTGACCCAGCAGACACACCTCACAGCAGAAATAGGAATGACAGAATTCCCCTTACCCCTGACCTCATATCCAAAACTGGAGACAGCTGCCAAACCCTAACCTAGAATCTTCCGCCATTCAGAGGGAGTGGAAATTAGCAGGATTTTTATCTGAAACTCCCATGGATAGTCAGAAACCCTCATTCTCCAAGGGAAAAGAGGTTAGCCAAAAACCCCAGCACAATAGATCTGATCTTAACCAAAAAGAGGGAGATCTGGAATCCAGGAGAAACTTACCTTTTCCACACCAACAAAGACCCTGGAGTCAGAGGGCACAATGGGCCCCTCTTTTTGCCAGTACCAAAAGCTAAAACTTAAGATGAAATGCTGGGTGGTTAGGGAAGTTGCTCTGGAGTCCTTGTTTGTGGTTACCAAAATGTTGACCTAAAAAAGAAACTGAGGCAAAATACATATAGCAAGGATTTATTGAACCAATATGACGATTGCAACTGGGGAGACACATAGATCAGGTGGCCCTGAAAATTGTGTTCCAAAGAGGGCCAGCAGAGCTTACTTAGCATTTTATAGTCACAAGAGGGAAGGGTCAAAGGAGAGAGAGAGGACAGCCCTGCCTAACCACTTCATCAGGCTTTCTATTTATAGTACATGACATACAGATTTGGGATTGTCACTTGTTGCTTTGTGTTGCTTCGCCCCCCATGGATTTGTCACCCCACTTCCCCTGGGTGACAGNTCTAGCATCTAGCACAGTGATTGGCATTAACTGGTTGCTCAGTAAATACTAGTTGGATAAAGGTAAATTCTTATAGAATCAAAAGCATTAGGGCCATAGATTGATCATCTGGTTTACCCCTTTCTCATGTGGAAATAAATGAAGATCACCCAAATGAAAACAAGCAAAGGCTCTTTAGTCAGAGCTTGCAAGAAAGTCAGATATCACTTGCATCTTGGCAGAGACTCAAAGATAGAGGTGGAAAAGCTCATTAGCGGAAAAGGGAAGGCTTCAGATAGGCTCTGACTGGAGGATGTTGCATGGGGAAGCTGTAGGCAGCTCCCTAGAAACAGGGCAGCCTATGTGATTAGTTAGGGGGTATATTTTGCTTCCTCCATTTGGTCCTAAATTGCAAGCAGGGACAAAAATTAGGGAAGGTGTCATTTATTAACCAAGTTTTGGATGTTTGGCGTCGATTGTTACAAGAGTTATTGTTTGGCTTCCTGGATTGTTTACTAGAGATAGTGGTCTGACTCCCTGTAAGTCTGACTTATAGTTAGTATGTTGGCTTCCTGGGTTGGTTACTGTAGATAAGGGGTTGGCTTCCTGGGCTGGTGCTGCAGGTTGTGGGTCAGAGTTCTGTTTTTATACATGGTCTGGGCATTGTCCATTTGTAATTCAGTCTCTCACTCAATATACAGGAAAGGGGACCCAGGAGTGTTGAGACTTGTCCAAGTTCACACAGCTTGCTCAGGATCAGTTTGGGACTTCTATCTAGTGATGTACTCCTTACCTTAGCAACCCCTCCCACGCACCTAGAAAGCAGTCTGTGCCTGTGACGCAAATAATAAAGTTCTGTCCTGTAATCTGTGAACCAAGGGCTAGGAGTCTTTCACAGTAGCCTTAAGGAGATTGACGAGAGACTATAAAATAAAAATTTTCAAGTTGAGATTGATGATGTAGTTCTACTGTTATGAAAAGCTCTGTCTTCTCTTGNACATGGTCTGGGCATTGTCCATTTGTAATTCAGTCTCTCACTCAATATACAGGAAAGGGGATCCATGAGTGTTGAGACTTGTCCAAGTTCACACAACTTGCTCAGGATCAGTTTGGGACTTCTATCTAGTGATGTACTCCTTACCTTAGCAACCCCTCCCACGCACCTAGAAAGCAGTCTGTGCCTGTGACGCAAATAATAAAGTTCTGTCCTGTAATCTGTGAACCAAGGGCTGAGAGTCTTTCACAGTAGCTTTAAGGAGATTGACGAGAGACTATAAAGTAAGAATTTTCAAGTTGAGATTGATGATGTAGTTCTACTGTTATGAAAAGCTCTGTCTTCTCTTGACAAGTGAGCTGGGTTTCACTTTCCCCTGGTGTGGTAGGAAGGTGCAGGCCACCTCTTCCATGCACTCTTTTCCTTAAAGCATTTACAGCCTGAGCTGGCTGGTGCAGAGGGCACGTCGGGCACGTGTACCACTTAGGAATGTAATTGTATCAGACGCAAGAAAAGAGAACTGTAATTTCTCAGACCCAGGAAAGGATCATGTTTAGCTTCAGGGCATTTCTCAAGGAAGTTCTTGTCTGGAATTAGGCTGACTGAAAGATGAGTGTTTGAAAATCTGCATCCGCATCAATTATCATCAGAATACAAGTGTCTCATCAGTAGTCCCCATGGAGTGAGTCCCCTATGTGAATCACATCACTGAATGCATCCTGGGGCTGTGTTACGGAGCTCAGAGAGGAACAGTAAGGTGTCAAGGGAAGAGGCCCTCCAGGACCCGCAGAGCTCACTAGAAAGAGTGTGCCCAGGACAGTCCAGCTTTGGTGGCAACTTCAGCCTGGTTTGGCTTGTACTAAGGTCTAATAGAGATAAAACACCTCCAGATTTATCGATATTCTCATTTTTAAAAAAATCCTGTATAATTTTGTTTTAAATTATAATTTAATTTATTATATATTATATAAATACATAAACACATAATATATAAATCTAAAATATTTTAAGTAAAAATACTATTGTTATGAGACACCCTCCCACAAGAAATGCACTTACACGCCACTTGTGCAGAAAAGGGCAGTTTATTCACT
>NW_007737281.1:22212-25341 GCF_000696425.1 Galeopterus variegatus | reverse complement strand
TTTCATTGTGCATGGTTCCTGTTTCCATGTAATAGTTCACTGTGTATGGTTCATGCAACGGCTTTTGTTTTTATGAAAAGGTCAATGGTTTCTCATGCAGAAGTGGGAGGGAGTCTGCAGGTCAGGGGGTAAAGTGGAGTTACTTCGGTTAAGCGAGCAATTCTATAGAAGCAGGTAGCATACATTATGAGGGTGTAGGGAGCTTTATTTCACTATCAGCTAACCTATTAATATATTTAAATAAATTGTTCTATTTAAGAGTTTTCCAGCACAAAGAAAGTAGTTGGTAATATTGCAGGGGGGTTGATCTGTAGCAGTTTTGGGGTAGCAAAGACAACAGAGGAGAAAAGAAACCAAATTCTACTTTGAATGATAATGGGTTCGCAGAGGCTTAGGTGAGGGTCGATGCTGTTTTTTAAACCGTTTATTGTGAAATTTTCAAAAGTGCACATTCTTTAGAATATATTTGAGAAACTGCAGAAATCATGTCTTTTCATCTGTATTTCATTGTGCACAGTGAGCGGCAGGCCCACAGCACAGAGCACGCCCCTGGCAGCGACCCCCACCCGGCAGCCTGACTGGGGGGGCCCCTGGCTTCGCTTTTTGCATGAAACTACTTGGAGTTTTGTTGTTATTGGTCTCAAAAGTACACTTTACTAAATTGTTACAAAGCGATAAATAGGCCACAAAAAGGAAAAAAAAATTTTTTTTTTAATCTGGAAAACACAAAAAGAACAGCAATGTTTCAAACAAAAAGCCAAAAAAAATAAAAAAAGAAACCCCATTTCAATCCTTCATTAGTTCAATCCCATGTGATTGCTGTTCTTCTTGATGTTAGGTTAGCAATTTTGAGTCTAGTTTCTCCATTCGAGTTTTGAATTTTTTACCCAATACAGTTGGATAATCTCAAAGTCATTAGCAGAGATCTGTATTTCAGCATACCTGTTAGAGTCTTTTTCATCCTTTCCATAAACCTCCTTGAAGACACAACAATTGAGGACTTGCAAAGAGTTTTCAGAAAGAAAAGTGTCAAAATAAAGCAATTTACTGTGGACAATCAAGACATAATTGACAAAGAAATTTTGTTATTTCTACGGTCCACAACGACTTTGCATAACAGCCACAATTATGACTGATAATACATATACTAAGACATATCAGAATTTTAGGAATTTTATGCAATTTTGGAACATATATTAACATTCATACAAATATAAAGTTACATATTTTTGAAAGAAATCTTACATCTTTAACTCAGTTTTCCTAAGTAATCAAAAAGACCTAAAAAAGACACAGAATTTGTTATTCAGTCTCTCCCCCCTTTTTTTCAATTTACTCAAAAGGTAAATTTTTACCATCTTTTGTCAATACTACATGAAAAACCTTGTTTAAAAGAGAAACCCAAATCTTATTTTTGTAGCAGTATACTCTAAATACTAAAGCTAATTTTAATAAACCCTTATAAATAAATTTATTCACTTTTAGTTAGGTGTGACCACATGAGACAAGATTTTCATAAACATTTTGTGAACTCTTACAAGTTCTTTAAAAAACTATATCCATTTAGTTTTGTCTATAACATTTTTAAGTTTGAAACTACCTTTGAATACCCTTTAAATTAGACAAGTTTTTTCAATAAAAATCATATTCTCAATGTTTATGACTTTTTAAAATAAAAAATACACTTTACTTTTCTCATATTCTACTTTTTAAATGCATTCTGTATATAGAATTTTTTTAAATACCTAGTAGACTTAATCACATATATTAACTACAATTTTAACTCTTCATAACCCTAATCTCTACTGAAAAACCTAGGAAGCAAGCAATTTTGAACGTTTTGGAAGACAAAGTTAGCCATGAAAATTATTTGATACTAGTTTGTTGTAGTAAAAACAGATCCCTCTTGGTTGCTTGGGGCAGTTTGTCTTCTTTTGAAAGATCTGGTTTGACCAGTTAGCTGCTAAAACTCATGACTTTAGAGGACTTGGGGTTTTTGTTTGTTTGTTTGTTTGTTTGTTGAGTTTTAGAGAGCCCGTCAGCCCAACTAACAAGTTCTTCTGAGCAGTTGTCCGATTAATCTGTAACCGAGGCCTTTGAGATATTGCATATAGGTACCATGTTTTCCCCTTTGGCCATTCCGGTCCCAAGTACCTAGTGGCATCCAGGGCTGCTATGAATGGCAGGGTCCATTTGGGTCTCTTGGATTTATATAACTGGGGCAGATGTTAGGACAGACGGCAGAACTACAAAAATAATGTATTATTCCAGCATGGCCCAACAGTCAGTTTTTACAGCTTTAGCTTACAAACAAATCAAGTCAGCATAAAAAATATAATAGAAGCAACAGTTTTGTGATTTTTAAAATATCTAGCAGAGACAGCATAAAATTTTATCTGACCAATAGGGCTAGGCAAAAGTGTATAAGTTAAATTTGAAAACATTTTTATTTATTTTATTAACAATCTTAAAACGAACTTTATTTCCTTTTTATCTTTTTTCGTGTCCGGCAACGGGATCGCAACCCTCGGTGCTGCACCCACACCTCGCTCAGCCAGTGAGCGGGAACCGGTCTGTATGTGGGATCCGAACCCTCAGCGGGAGCGCCACCGCGCTCCCAAGCGGTGCACTGTAGCAATGCGCCACCGGGCCGGCCCAAAACGAACTTTATTTACCAAAGATTATTAAAGTCTTATGAACTTGAAAAGCATTTAAGCTTATCTACTTAATTTATAAGTATGCATTATTTATAAGCCAATGTGTTACCATGTAGACAATATACAAACACAAGTATAGACATACAAATGTAGACACAACATACCACAAACGTATACATACATGTACACATGAAAATATGGACAGAAACCAATGAATATCCTATAGCTTACATTAAGATTTTTGGTCAGTTCTTAAAGAGTTTTTTTTTTTTTTCCCTCTCAGACTATCAATATTTAATACCTGTTCTATTATCCTAAGCGATTGTTAGTTAGGCCACCCTGAATTTGTATTTCCAGTGCTGGCCAGTCAGCTCAGGTGGTTGGAGTGCAGCCTTATGACACCAAGGTCGTGGGTTTGGATCCCATACCAGCCAGCTGCCAGAAACAAGCAAATAACGCCCCCCCCCCCCCC
>NW_007737281.1:19086-22202 GCF_000696425.1 Galeopterus variegatus | reverse complement strand
TCCCTTAACAATTGACTTATCCCAGATCCCTCAAGACACTATAATTTAGCTGACTTGGTCAGAGCAGACTCTTGGTAATCAAAATAAATTTCTTTGCTCTAGTCCTTGCCACTCAAAATGTGTCCATAAACTAGAAGCATTAGCTGGCCTAACCCAGGGGCTTATCAGAAATACTAAGACTCAAACTCCACTCCAAGACTTACAGAATCGGAATCCACATTTTAACAGGATCCCCAGGTGGTCATATGCACATTAAATCTGGAGGAAGTCTGCACTAAACAACCAGATGAGATGATGTTTTTGATGATGGGACAGAGAAGCAAGGCAGGTAAGAAATTAAGAGAATTTTGCAGCCTTTTAGGAAACTGCCCCAATCCTCCTCATCCTGAATTGCACTAGCCCTTTAGCAAGCGAAATCTCAGCAAAGCCATGGATTTCAAAGTCTCACATATCCAGGCCCAGCTTTGGGGTTGTGGGTTTTGCTGGATGGGACAAGAGCAGACTTCAATACACTCATGTTGAAAATTTTCTTTGAATTAGTTCTTAATCCTCAAATGACTCTAAACTGACCTTGATGGAGCAAATATTTAATTCTGACAACATCAGTATTTTGCCCTACATTGTCCATAGAACACGCTCCTGTGTGATTCTGGTTTTTTGGGAGCTATTTTACAGTTCTGTGCACCGTAGAGATGCAAATTATGTCCTGTGTGGTAGAGGTTCAATCCACTTCCCTCCCCCACTATGGGGAACCAGTTTGCTTTGATTTGCATATTAATTTCAACACACCTGATCTATAAATTTGTCCTTTGGATTCTGTTTTGAACTGTCTATTCTAGTTGCCTAATTCCCTCATGAGTTAAATAAAATCTTTACCATGGGTTCATTTTTATATCTGTATGACATGATTTTATCATTTCTTGAAATTATCTTTTAACAGTGACTACCTTTCTTCTCTTATTTTGGTTTATAGCAGGGTTCCTCAGCCTTGGCACTACTGACATTTTGACACTCTTCACTGGGGAGCTGTGCTATGCACTATGGCGTGCTTAGCAGCCTCCCCCGTGTCTACCCACAAGAGGCTTTGAGCACTCTCCTAATCCCCCAACGTCTCCAGGCATTATTAAATGTCCCTTGGGGGCAAAATCATCCACCCACTCCCCAGGTGAGAACCACTGTTTTATAATTAATAAACGAGAGAACACGTCTTATCACTATTGAACTGACAGAGAAAGCGCAGTTACAGTAGAAGTAGCACGTTCTTCTTTTGGTATTTTCCTAAAAGTAGGAGGGATGAGCAAATCTGCTGGGAATATCACATTTCAGGCTTTATGAAAAGTCATGAGTGCTTCGGGAAAAAACAAACATCACTGAAATCCAAAACATAAGCCAAGAGATGTTTTTTTTTTTTGGCAGAGGGCCTTTGGCTTACGGCGACTTGGGAGGTATCAGCACCCTGAAGTCCCCAGGAACTGGCTTTGGGAGGCCCCTGGCCGCCAAGAGATGGTGAGTGTTTGCTTTGGGCTTATTTGGAATTAAGGACACTGCACAGCTGAGGTTGGGGCGGTGGGTGATCTACCCAAGCTCTCTGTGGCCATCCCTACTCTAGGAGGACCTCGACAACAGGTCAATTTAACACGCATTCATTCATTCACTCATTTGCTCACTCCTTCATTCACCGATACTCCACCATGAGCCAGGAGCTGTGCGTCCTGGGTGAGCTGAGATGGGGTTAATGAGAGAGGGGCAAACATGCTGAGATATATTCCCTCCAGGGAGGATTCAGTCTACTTCTAGTAGAGTAAAGACGTGGTCGTCACAGCCACAATAACAGCACCTATTTATTGAGTGCTTTGTGCTCATTGTACACACCCTGTTTTATAATGCCTCTAAGAGGTAGGAATGACTGCTCTGCTTTCCAAGTGAGGAAACTCGGGAAGGCTAAGTATCGCACAGCCTTGTCCAGAATCACATAGCTTATGGCAGAGCAGGGACTGAGAATCCAGCCCGTTCCTGGTCCACTGTTAGACCATGCTGCCTCCCCCACTCCATCCTCCGCTAAGTGCAGGAATAGACGTGCAGTCATACACAGGGCAGGCAGGCTGAGAGAGGATGGCTCTCAAAGGAGGTGACGTGGAGCTGGCCTCGAAGCATTAGTTGCGTGCTTGTACCCATTCATTAAACAGATATAGGGCATCTCCATGGGCTCAAGGACCCTGCACTGTGAATTTAAAACTAGGCTTCACCTCTTTTAGATTTTTGCCATTTAAAAGTCTACTTTTTGTCTTTCTCCATTTTATGTGTAAGTTGTATAACTCAAAGTACTCGGTGGTAGAATGGGTGCTACCATGAGTAATGCTGCAGTGAACATGAATGTACAGGTGTCTGTTTGAGTTCCTGCACCCAGGCCTTCCGGCTGTATACTCAAGAGTTGAATTGCTGGATCATATGGTATTTCTATGTTTAGCCTTTTGAGTAACCACCAAACAGCTTTCTTCCACAGCAGCTGCACCGTTTTACATTTTCACCAGCAATGTACTTGGGTTCCAGTTTCTCTACATCCTAGCCAACACCTGTTTCCCACGTTTTTATAATAGCTACTCTAACGGGTGTGAACTGGTATCTCATGGTAGTTTTGATTTGCATTTCCCTAATGATTAGTGGTGTTGAACGTCTTCTCATGTGCTTCTTGGCCATCTGTACATCTTTGGAGAAATGTCCAGTCAATCCTTTGCCTACTTTTTAATTGAGTTGTTTATTTTTTTTGTTATTGTTCAGTTGTAGGAGTACTTTACATATTCTAGATATTAATCCCTTATTGGACAGATGATTTGCAGATATTTTCCCTCATTCTGTGGGTTGCGTTTTCACTCTTTTTGATAGTGTTCTTTGATGCACAAAAGTTTTAATTTTGATGTAGTTCAATTTGTTATTTTTCTTTTGTTGCCTGTGCTTTTGGAATCACATCCATCAAATCACTGCCAAATCTAATGTCATGAAGATTTTCCCCAATTTTTTTTTCTAAGAGTTTTATAGTTTTTTTTTTTTGTCTTTTTCCGTGTCTGGCAACGGATCGCAACCCTTAGTGTCGCCCCCGTACCGGACCAGGACCGGCA
>NW_007737281.1:16842-17940 GCF_000696425.1 Galeopterus variegatus | reverse complement strand
TCGTGCAGGTACACACGGGAGCACCCAGAGGTGAATAACCCAAAGCTGTGGTCGGAACTTGAGTTCGTGTATCATCTTAGGCTAAAACAAAGCAAAAGGGGTTTGGGGCTTCTGGGTTGGGGAGGCAAGTTATGAAAAGATAACCAGGAAACATTTGGTAAATAAGGGTTGCTTAGTAAGGGTTGTTATGCAGATTTAAGCCATTTCCTTCTCCGTTTATAAGAGTCGTTAAGAGTCTTCCTGTTCCTGGTATGGAAAAGAGAGACATCTCTACAAATGAAAATCTCCTTTATGAAAGGAGAACTTGTCCTCTGTTTTTAGAGCTTTTCCTGTGTCTGCTTGTTCTCAATGGCTTTAGTTCAAAGTAATCCATGGGCCAAAAAGGCATATTTTGTGGGGACATCTTCTATACTCTCCAATACCCAGTTTTCTCAGCACCATTTGCTGAGAAGATTGTCCTTCCTCCATTGAATGATCTTTGCATCCTTGTCAAGAATCAGTTGACCGTGGGTTTATTTCTGGGCTCTTGTTTCCATTCCACTGGTCTGTGTGTCTGTATGTTTTTATGGCAGTATCATGCTGTTTTATTTTTTTTCCTTTTTGTCTTTTTTTCATGACNTGTGTGTGTGTGTGTGTGTGTGTGTGTGTGTGTGTGTTTGGCTTGGGGACTGGAACCCTTAACTGTGGTGTTACAGGCAGTGCTCTAACCTTTAGTTAGTTTTTATGTATGGTATAAAGTAAGGGTCCAACTTCATTCTTTTTAGTGTAAATGCTGTAGGGGAAAAAAAAATCCTCCTCAACCTATTTTAGGTCCTCCAGCTGGGGCCCTGCAGATTAGACTGGCCAAAGATTGATAAACAAGAGAAAAACAAACATAAGTTTATTAACATGTGCATCGTGCAGGTACACACGGGAGCACCCAGAGGTGAATAACCCAAAGCTGTGGTCGGAACTTGGGTTCGTGTATCATCTTAGGCTAAAACAAAGCAAAAGGGGTTTGGGGCTTCTGGGTTGGGGAGGCAAGTTATGAAAAGATGACCAGGAAACATTTGGTAAATAAGGGTTGCTTAGTAAGGGTTGTTATGCAGATTTAAGCCA
>NW_007737281.1:9584-15698 GCF_000696425.1 Galeopterus variegatus | reverse complement strand
AGCGGCCGGTCTGTATGTGGGATCCGAACCCTCGGTGGGAGCGCCGCCGCGCTCCCAAGCGTGCGCCACCGAGCCAGCCCAATATCATGCTGTTTTAAAACGGTAATCACTGTAGCTTTGTAATAAACTTTGAAATTGGGAATTGTGGGACCTCCAACTTTTTCCTGCTTTTTTGAGATTGTTTTGGCTATTTGGGGTCCCTTGGGATTCCATATGAATTTTAGGATCGGTGCCAATATTGGCTTTAATGGCACAATTCCTTGTGTACTTCCTAGTTTTCAAAAGTTCAATTTCCATTTGGTATTTTGAATTCTCTTTAGTAAATTATTGTCAGGGCCTAGAAAACACTACCCCAAAGTACTTTGAACTGAAGGAGATAGGAACGGCCTCAGATGCAAGCAGTGACCTTCACCTGCATTTCTGTGGGAGAGCTGGCCATAAAGGAATGCTCTGGCCTACATCCCTGAAAATAGGTCATAAGATTGTCATGTGATAGGGGTCCTGCCCTATACCTGGAGGGAAGGAATACTACACAGAGAAGCCAATAAAAACCTGAACGCACAGGCCTTGCTGCGTTCCTCCTGGTCTATTAACATTAGGCCATTCCCCCTTTGCCCTTTCATTCAGTCACATTTCTACATGGATGTCCACTTCTCAATGAAGCAAGTTGTCCCTGGGTCTTTGGGAAGGCTCTCGTGTCACGTAAAACACTGTTAAGTGAATTTGTTTTGCTTTTCTCTTGTTAATCTGTCTTTTGTTACAAGGGCACCAGCCATAATCTTGAACTGGGTGGAGAAAGGTGCTGCTTTGCCTCCCTGCGTTGTGTGAGTAGCATCCCACCTCCTGGCTCCTGCTTCCTCGCCCTTCTGAGTGACACGGAAATTCACAGGCCCCAGACATCATGCCATGCCCTCCCGACTGACAGTCACTGTGTCTGCATATCTCTAGAGCCGGGAAGGATTTTTGTGGACTTTTTCTTTTATCCCTATCTTGAAAATACTTTTCTGATTTTTAAATAGAAAACTAGGTTATGATAATGAACAGGTTTTTAAAAACAACATCCCTTCGGTTCTGACTCTGCGAGACAGTGACTCAGTGACTCTCTGGCCGGCGTAGGCTGGCTTGAGGCCCTTCCATCTGCCCCAGCACCAGGGCAAGCTGTGCCTCCTGTGAGTATCTGGTCTGCTTTAGCTTCTAGAAGAAATAATTATCTTGCAGTGTGGCTTTTTTTTTCCCACAGCAAGTGCACAGAACAATACGGCGCACACATCTTTGTGCTGTTCACATTGTGGTTTTTTTCTTCCCTTACCCTTTGTTTTTCTGGCATTAATCCCTTGACTACTTATTCATCTTTCAGTATTATATGGGTTTTTTTATTGTATGCTGCCTCAAACCTGTATGGAAAAAAATTAATATAAGTAGAAGTAAAATATGGGTTGAGATGCTGTCGCCCTCACTGAGACCCAGTCCCTCACTTCTGCCCTCCTGAGCAAACCCATCCAGTTCTGTGTAGGTTTGGGAGCTGGCTACACCCTGACCCTAAGCTTTCCTGGGATGAATCTTGATGAGTAAAACCTTTAACATATAAATGGGAAAAGCTGAGCTTCCAAAAATAACCTCCTATTGATCTACTTGGCAGAGGGGTGGATAGAGAGGCCTGTTAAGTATTTCTCATTGTAAGTGTAAAAGTGGCCTTTTCTCCCTGGTTACATATGTTTAAACACTAATTTGGTTAATGCCCCTGGGCCTGCCTTTTATTTCCACAGAAGAGTGTTTGTTTATAGAGAATTTAGAGGCATCTGAGCTCTTACAATAAAATGTGAAAACAAAGTGTTCTTAAGCCTGTCAGTGTTTTAAAAAAGAAACAACCAAACACAACTGTGGTCTTTGGCTAACTTTCTAGAGGGAAGAAAACAAGCCATCTGCTGGTGACAGGCTGCTCTGGGGACGGCTGCTCACAGGCCGAATGAAACACTCACAGTCACTGGCGGCGGGGCAGCACAACAAGGACCTGCGCAATGCTTGTCCTGTTGTGATGGTGACAGCCCCACAGCCCACCTCCTCCCTGCCGCAGGCGCTCGCTGGCACTTTCTGCGGACTTCCATCTGCTGTGCTTTCTGTCGAAGGCAGAGAAATCGAACGGACTGCTCATCTGTTGGTGTGTGCGGGGTGGGGGAGAAGGGCGTGGACAGGAAGGAGAGCCGGGCGAAGGCCGTGCCCTGTGCTCAGCCAGACAGTCAAGAGAGCAGCTGGCACGTCGGTCCAGGTCACCAGACAAGAGCCGTCAAGGGGCCGAAAACTCACTGATGACAGGGGATGGCGCCTGGGCAGTGATGGGTGAGAACTGGCCTTGTGACAAGCCAGGAGGAACGTGTTCCCCAGGCCCTTGACCTACCGAGACGTGCTCCATGTTCACCCTCTGTTTCTAGGTTGTTGAGTAATTTCCATGGGCTCTTTATAAGTTAAATGTTGAAATTCTCGTTGCTCTGCTAAATATCTAAGGATTTGGCCAGAAAGTCTGGTTTGCTCCTGTTCAGAGATTGAAGAAGTAGAAATGGGGCTGTTTATTTTCCTTGGGGTCTTGTTCATTTGGGGCCTCCATGTTAGAAACACGGACTTGGGCACCACCGTTGTGTGCCCCTGTCAACAACACTGTCTCTCCAGAAGCCCCGGGGACTGCAAACGACACGGCTGCTCAGATGTACCTTTTCCATCATGGCATCAGGAATTATGGAAATGGCGCATGGAGTGCTTTGGAAAAAATGTGTGCTGCATGCAGGAAAAGGGTTTGATTTGTCCGTGGTCTGTAGTGTTTGGCTATTTACTTCCTTAATACGTCCTCCCTACCTTTTGCTGCCCTGTGGACTGGAGTATTTGTGTAGTGGGTAGAGTCGGCATTATTTGTCTGCTGCTTATAGAAGAGACCTCCTGAGATTTCTGGGTGGAGGCTGGGCCGATAGAAGCGAGACTGCTGGTTGGGCACACGTGCTGTCATGTCGTATCTGAGAGCCGGACTCGGCCCTTCCTCACACACCCGGCCCCATTCCTAGAAACTGCAGCCCCAGGATCAGCTTTTGCCATGTTTGTGTGGGGTCCAAGGGAAGACTTCCCCTTCAACCCCCTGAAGGGTCACTGAAAAGTCAGCTGTCAAGATTCAATTAATATGAAGAAAAGGCATAAAAAGTTTCATTTTAACATGCTGGGGAGGAGCAATACATCGGGGAATTGCAAGACAGTGATTTCCCAGTAACCCCTTGGGTTGCAGATGCTTTTACCCCTGTCCTCATGGGGGAGGGGAGGGGTGCAGGAGCCAATGGTTCTCAGGGGCTCAGTGGCCTGGAGAACACGCAATGGCCTGGGACAGTCCGTCGAGCCCACAGAGCAGACAGTTACTGGTAAATGATTCTCTTCAAAGTACTGAATGGGACCAAAATAGAAGACAATGGTTTGTGACAAAAGTCTGTACTGGTCTGTTGACAGACTCCAGTCTTTCCTCCTGTGGTATGAGTTGCATTAATGAAAACTCAGGGAAAGGAGCAGAGGTCATTGTCTTCTTTGGTGGGTTGGGTCTGGACTTCAGGCGGATAAAGGAGCAGCTTCATTGGAAGGAGATGGATTGAGAGATGGGGGGTGGGGGTGGGAAGGTCAGGGAGACTTCGAGGCTGCTTCTTTATTCCAGCTTGTCACAGCTCCGCGTTTTTGAGGTAACGGTCTCTGAACCCCAACATCGGTATCCTTTGAGGACACGTCGAGGTTCCCTCGATGTAGCCATGTTTGTTTAATATTTCCATATCTGAGAGCCGGACTCGGCCACTCCTCACACATGCTTATTTCCAAGGACACCTTTCTAGCACGTGGAGTTGATCATTGCCACATAGGCTGGATACAGTCCTGTGAGATGGAATCATTTGGGGTAGCAATTTGCTGAATCGGGCTGTTAGAAGCACTTAGGGGTCCATCTAGCCACATTTGGCAGAAAGACAAGCTCAGGTCAGCTCGGTCAGCCACTGCTTAGTGGGAGAGCTCGGCCTGGAGTGCTGGTAACATCTTCTGTCCCAAAGCCCTCTACAGTCTAATTTGATTAGAGATGTTTGCACATGTACAGGGTGTTTGCAGGGGGTTGGGGCGGGGCGGCTAAAAAGAGAAGGTGTGGCAGCTTCTGATCTAGTTGGAAGGATGAGACGCAGGATTATGTCTCCACTGGGAGCTTCTGAGGCTGCTGAGAAGCGCCTGTGACACGTGTGCCCCCCGCTCTGGGTGGTAGGGGGAGCTGAAGGGGAAAAGTTATAACCTTCCTAGGTTCCTAGTTGGAACAGACAACTAAGAACTGTTTCAAAAGACAAGTTAACAAGAAAAAACAGAAGTCGCGTCCTTCATTTATGCGTGGGAGACACGCAGATGAGTAGTTCTCAAAGAGGTGGCTTTGAATTCCAGCGTGTATAGACTCTTCATCAAGAACAGTAAATCTTTAGAGACCAGACAAAGGAAGAGGACTTTGAGTCTCTACAGGCAGCGACTTGAGGGGAGGCAAATAAACGGCAGATGAAGGCTGCTTAGCAAAGCTTGTCGTGCAGGTTCCTCTGGTGCCATCTCCAGTCCCTGAAGGGTCCAAAGTTGTCTTCAGAGGGTAAGCTTTGTTCTCCCCGGTGGAAGGGCTGGATATCTTTTGTCTTTGTAAATCTATGTCCTGCTTTTAGGCACATAGAAGGAGGGCAGAGAGTGTTCCTGCTTCTTATCAATTGCCTTCAGCAACACTCCCTCCTTGAAGGGTCCAAAGTTGTCTTCAGAGGGTAAGCTTTGTTCTCCCCGGTGGAAGGGCTGGATACCTTTTGTCTTTGTAAATCTATGTCCTGCTTTTAGGCACACAGAAGGAGGGCAGAGAGTGTTCCTGCTTCTTATCAATTGCCTTCAGCAACACTCCCTCCTACTTTGGGGTGGCACATTCTGTTCTCCCACGGTGTGCAGTCAGACTGCATGGGTCCAAATCCCCATCCCACCTCTTGCTAGCTCTATGACCCTGGGAAAGTTACTTGAGTTCTCTGTGACTGTCATTTTCTCAGTTGTAAATTGGGATTGATAAGATCTTTGGAGAGCTGCTTTGAAGATTCCATGAGGTACTGCACAGCGAGTCTGTCATACTGCCTGGCACAGAGTACCTGCGCAGCAGCCTTAGTTATCCTGGGAAAGTTACTTGAGTTCTCTGTGACTGTCATTTTCTCAGTTGTAAATTGGGATTGATAGGATCTTTGGAGAGCTGCTTTGAAGATTCCATGAGGTACTGCACAGCGAGTCTGTCGTACTGCCTGGCACAGAGTACCTGTGCAGCAGCCTTAGTTATTCTCGTTACAAGCACATCCCCGCTGCTCTTCCCGCCCGGCTTTCTACCCTTCGTTTCTCAGACCTGAACCTTCCCCTCCCGGCTGTCGGTAGAAGATGGCAGCATCTCCCTGCCAGGCAGCTGTTCAGTTCCACTGGCAGATGGCCAGCGTCCTCCTGTCATTAACATCTGATGGGCTTTGTGAACGGCAGTGGCTCCGGCCTGTCTTGATCAGCATGATCCACAGCACAGCCCAGGGTTTCCGTTGGTGGCTCCTGCACCGTGGGCGGCCCAGTTGTGCATTACTGGGGAGGAGAAGGCTTGAGGCGACGGGGCCATGACGATTTTCCAGAGCCTTGTTCTCTATTCTGTCTGCCAGCCCTTCCAGAGGCTCCCAGCCTGGATCCTGCCTTACCTCTATCTTTCAGGACAAATTCAGTCAACAACATGTTTGAGCACCTGCCACGTGCCCTGCACTATGCTTGATGCCAAAGACAGAAACTGAAAAAGATAGCATCCCTGTCCTCGAGTTGCTCATACTCTAATGAGCTGGATGCCTGGACAGTGAGGCTGGGAAGACCATCATTGGTGGAAATATGGTGGTACAGGTGTTGTCACAGAGGGGATGGGAATATCTGCCACTTCCAGCACCGTTCCTGGAAGATCTTTTGTCATCGAGCCCTCGCCACATGGCTCTGATGTGGGTGTCAGTACCCTCCCTGTGCAGATGGGGACGCCTAGGCCTGGAGGGGTTAACTGCCTGATCAAGGTCACCCAGCCTGCATGTGTGTAGTGGG
>NW_007737281.1:6200-9440 GCF_000696425.1 Galeopterus variegatus | reverse complement strand
TTGTCACAGAGGGGATGGGAATATCTGCCACTTCCAGCACCGTTCCTGGAAGATCTTTTGTTATCGAGCCCTCGCCACATGGCTCTGATGTGGGTGTCAGTACCCTCCCTGTGCAGATGGGGACACCTAGGCCTGGAGGGGTTAACTGCCTGATCAAGGTCACCCAGCCTGCATGTGTGTAGTGGGAGTGAAATTTACACACCACACTCAGATGTGTAAACCCAACACACCTCTATCATCCATGACTGAGCTCATCTGGTACTGGATGAGATTCCAACTGATTGTAGCACAGACTTGAATATGTCCCTTAAATATATCTCTACTTCTTCTAGCCCTTTGCAGGTTAAAATAGTCCATTTGATGTGTGAGTCCCTGCATTGGCTCTTTTCCCCATCCTCCTCCTCCTTCCTAAGACGTGTCTGAGTTCAGCAAAGAGTTTGCGCTTCCTCCTGCCTGTAGGCTCTTCCCCTCTTCTCTGCCGGCCCCGCTGGCCCCAGCATTGGGTGATGGCCCGCCATCTCTGCCCAGGCCCTGGGTACTGACATGTCTGAAGCTGATCTAATTTGAGGTCTCCTTTCTCAGCAGGGTCTGGGGACTCTACTGCTCACTCCCCATGACATCGCTGACTTTATCCCACCTCAGCTCTGGGGATGCCTTTGCTCTGACCTGCACCTGGCCCTGGGGGTGGTGACCATCCTGTTCTGCTCTGGGTTAGCTCCCCAGGGAGCCCCATGGAAGGCCAGTGGTTCCCAATTTCTGCTGCCTGGGATGATCTCCCACAAGCCACTAGGACTATATGGACCCCAGATTGTCTAGTTCAAGTCAGCCACGTATGGCTATTGATCCACCAGGGGAGTTTGGGGACCTTCGGAAACTCTCCACAAGTCTGAATTGTTTGGCTGTAATCGCAGGACTGCTGCGGCCTCCAGAAAGTCAGCCTAGAGGCTCAAAGCAGATCAGGGACTTCTTTGTTCCAGGCAGTCGCTGCTCGTTCTGCTTAGCTGGGCACAACCCTTGCAGCTGAGCTTCAATGGTGGGAAGCCTGCAGGGGAACAAACGTGCTGGTGACGAGGGAGAGAAACTCCAGGAGGCGCGCGAGAGACACTGCTGCCCCGTGACCCAGCGGACAGGGCTTGCCTCTGGGTTTTATGGGCTTTACGTGCTGCTTTGAAGTGCTGGAGCCCCTGTGTGTGTACATGACTCCTCTGGGAACACAGGGGATAGGTGGAGGTGGGGAAGATGCCCAGAACAGGGGACCTCCAGCTCAGCCTTAGAGGCAAAGAGCTAAGCTAATCAGTTCTGAGTGGGCTAGTGCTGAGGGTAGAAGAGGCAGGGTGGGAAATGGAAATGTGAGAACACAGAACAATGTGTATCTATTCGTGCATTCATTCAATAAGTGGTTTTTGAGCAGGCAGTATTGCCAGGCCTGAGCTGAGTACTGGGGGTGGAAGACAAACCCAATGAGTCTCCTCTTTGCCACCCAGGGGGCCACTGGACAACTCTGTGGGTGGCGGTGTGGTCACCGCTGTGAGGAACACAGGAGGAAAGAGGGCTTGGGGGAAGGTGATTAGTCCTGTTGTAGACAAACTGAATCTGTCATGATCGTGGGCAGGAAGGCAGACATGCCTAGTACATTGCTGAGGAACTGGTCTGGATCAGTGTCTCCGTTGTCTTGCTGGGTAACAAACCACCCCACAACTCAATGGTTTAAAATAACCACGATTTATTATCTCCCATGATCCTGATGGGGCTCAGCTGGAGGCTTCTTCTGCTCCATGTGAGGTCAGCTGGGGCACTGGTCATCCAGGGCTTGCTTGGGTTGCAGAGACCCACGATGGTTCACTCACACGCACCCTTGGAGGAAACAGCTGGAAGTCTGAGCTCAGCCAGGACCTCCTGTCTCTGTCTCTCTGTCTCCACCTCTGTCTCGGTCTCCCCCCACCGCCTCCCAGTCTTGGGGCTTCTCTCTTTCAACATAGCATTGCCACATAGTCTCTCCATGTCTCTTCAACAAGGCAGCCAGCTTTCTCATGTGGCAGTTCAAGGTGCCTGAAGGCATGTGATTCAAGAAATGAACAGCATACACTTTCCAGTCATCTTAAGGCTAGGCCCGAACTTGGCACGGTGTCATTTCTAGCGCATTCTTTTGGTTGGTGTGAGTCACAGTCCAGCCCAGATTTAATGACTGAAGGGACTCTCCAAGAAGTGAATATCAGAAAGCATGGTTCATTGGGGGTCATCTTTGTAGACTAGCTATGCTGTCAGTTACTGTGGAAATGCACAGAAAACATGGAGCCGGTTGTTATAATATTTTATTTTCAGGGTTAGCTATATAAACACACACATATCATATTAAAGGTCTTGGGGTCACATTATGCCTACTGCTTCGTAACCGTTTTTCTTTCATTCAACAATATAGTCCAAACATTTCTCACAAGTAATTCAGTATTCTTCTACAAAAACACTGAAAAATGTTTTACATATACTATACATACAGTAAAGTCAGAGATCTTAATTGTATCGCTCGGTACATTTTACGTAAGTGTCCACCTGTGATACTGGGAGCTCTCATATGTATTATCCCATTTTGAACTTACAACAACTTTGTGAAAAAGATAGGAAAGCTTTCACAGATGTGGAAACTCAGGCTCAATGAAATTAAGTGAATTGTAGAGTATAACATAAGTTAGGTGTCAAATGTGTCAAAATGTTCTTATTCTTGGCCCATCCCGTTGCCTGTTTTAGGCTGACCAGAGTTAGTAATGTATATACACACACACTCACATGCACCTGCTCACATACAGAAAGGGGGTGGGCAGAGATTGAGAATATTTGGCAAGAGCTTTATATGCAGGATTGTATTGAGCATTGTAACAGCCCTATGGGAGTAGATAACATTATATCACCATTTTACTAATGAGGAAACTGAGGTACAGGGAGGTGATATAATTTTTTTCAAGACCACACAGGTCATATATGGCAAGTCTGTCTGACTCTGGAGATAGAGCTTTCCCTATTATCTACCTGCCTTACCATGTAATAATTTTCACTGGTTGTCAATATAGATGTTGAAGAGTTGAATAAATCCATGTTATAAAATCCTTCAGATACTTTAATCAATGGGTAAGTTCATCAATGTCATTTCCAAAATAAATTACCATGATGCTATATTTGTTATTGACAAGCAAAATGAGGCATAAGTTTAGGACCAAAAACTGAACACACACACACACACACACA
>NW_007737281.1:2480-5828 GCF_000696425.1 Galeopterus variegatus | reverse complement strand
ACACACACACACACACACACAGTATCTTAAAAACTCAAAGAGCTCCCTCACTTCCATTGGCGTCAATTCTCCCTCCCTACCCCAGCCCCTGTAAACCACTGGTTCACTTTCTGTTACTACAGTTTTGCCTTTTGTAGAAATTTTATATAAATGAGATCATATAAACTATAAAAACAAAAAACAAACAAAAAAGCCCAACTTCACTTTCCTGGTATTCAGAAAAGTGTCATCATGTCTGGGTATTAATCATGACTTTCTAGCATGGAAAATAAGATAATCTAAGTAGGTGTGCTCCAGGGTATCTTCTGCTGGCTCTCAGAGATTTGGAGGCTACACAGGAGCTCTTAGAGAAAAGATCAAAGCCATCCACTACTTCAGAGCTTGCATTTGGGCCGCGCCTGGAAGTAGAGTTGCTTTGGCTAGTTGATTATGTCCTGAATGGGCTCCTTATCTCTGTCTAGTCCACAGACAACTCAAGTGAATTCCTGCTGGTACAATTACAATCAGATCTTTAAACTGGAACCAAAGCAAAAAAAGTAAATATTCTCAATCTGCAAATCCATTTGTTATGTTGTGCTGGGGGTATGGGGGGTGAGGAACATGTCAGGTCCTCAGAACCGTGGACAGAGGCTGTTCTGACTTCCAGCACTCCACAGAGCTAATCACCGGATCGCTAACTTTTGGGGAAAAAGAAGATCCTTTTCTTGTTTACTCACTATTTGCATTGGAGTTCTATCACATACTTCAATTTTTTGCTTTTTAGGGTATTAGGGTCATCTGTAGATATGTATTGAAGTATTCATAGCATAGGCAGAGAGTAACCCAAGTTTTATATTATTAAAGACATGTTATTAACATACTGCTTCTTTGAGAGTTTGTGATAATAAGAATCATTCTATGTATTTCCTATGGTAAGGATAAGATGAAATGAGGTATGTGAAAAAGCTTTGCATGCTGCGATTGTCACTAACAATCACTCAATAGATAAGTGACCATGTACTGTGCAGGAAGGCTTGTCTTCTCTTGTGTGTTTTAACTCCAAGTTTAATTCCTGAATCACATTTCTTGGTACTTGGGCAGACCCACTGGCCAATTTGAATATGGTTCAATTTCTGTAATTTGGCATTATTTCTAGGTACAAATACCACACAAACAACCTTTGATTGCCTCAGGACTCAGAATTGATGCTGGCCATTTTCCTGCTATACTGCCTCACATTCTGTCATCTATAAAATATGAGTCAAAACTTACACTTCAGAGAGTATTTGCAAGGAGTAAATGAGCTATGTGTAAAAGCACTTTGCAAATATATAGCAGAAAACAATTGCACCATTTACTAGTTACCGTTATTATCCATCAAAATATTCTGGGGTATAGCATTACTAGTCCGATTGTCTTTACTCCACATCTTTTAACTTTTCAAGAGGTATTGGGAAATTCATTCTTAACACGGAGGATTATTAAGGCACAGCGATTATTTCCCCATCTTGTGGCAATAAAGGACGTATTATGTCAGCTATAGCTAACTTATAAAAATGTCAAATTACACATATCTTAGCCTAAGTGAACATACATCCTTATGCTACATTCTTTATTATTTGTAAGATAATTGTCAGCTACAAATACATTATCCTATACATTAGAGTTAGTGATGGGAAAATGCTGTTGTCATAAAAACATGGATTCTGAAAATTGATAAATGACCAGATGCTTATTGTCAAAACAGGAAGCATTCATCTTGTGACAGCATTAGCTTCCAGTAGCTCTGTTTCTGTTACATAAATGCCAGGTAAGCAATTATTGTCCTTGAGGAATGTAAGGACTAGTTACATCATCAGCAGATAAAGTGTCTTCCCGTTAAGTGCCAGATGTGATCTGAAGTCCTGAACTCAAATTTAACCTCTTGATTAAAATTTTTTTTAATTGGTATGTTTTTAAATGCATAGTATAAATAAAGATACAAAATTTAAAAGATCCAAAAGGGTATATAATGAAATGTCCTCCTTTCCTTCCTATCCTTAAGCCACCCAGTTGCCCTCTTTGGAGGCAAATGGTGTTATTTCTTGTGTATATTCCATAGATATTTTATGCATATATAGACATTATCTATATCTATACCTACCTTCCTTTTTTGACATCTGTTGTAGACTGAATTTGTGTCCCTCTCCCCCAAATTTATATGCTGAAGTCCTAACCCTCAGTAATCGTAATCGTATTTGGAGATAGTGCCTTTAAAGAGAAAACTAAGGTGAAATGAGGTCCTATGTGTGGGCCCTAATCCATTAGGACCGGTGTCCTTATAGGAAGAGATTAGGACACAGACATGCACAGAGAAGAAGATGACCACCTACAAGCCAAGGAAAGAGGTTCAGAAGAAATCAATCTTGCTGATACTTTGATCTTGGATTTCTAGAGATCGGAATGGTGAGAAAATAAATTTCTGTGGTTTAAGCCGCCTGATCTGTGGTATTTGCTATGGCAGCTCTAGCAAACCAATACGTCCCCCTTCCTTTTACAAACTGGTCGCATGCCAGGCCCACATCACAGCACCCCTCTTTCTCTCTTACTGTATTTTCAAGAAGTACATAAAAGCTTCTCCTTCATTTTATTGATATGGATATATAGATTCTTTTTATTGTATGAATGTAGCATAATTTATTTGACCATTCTGCTATTGATGAACATTCAGATTATTTTCAATATCTTACTATTAAAAACAACACTGTAATAAATAAATAATCTCATACATAAGTAATTTTACAGGATATTTATAAGATCAGTTTACAAATGTGGTGTCATTGGGCTTAAGAGCATGTGTGGTAAAATTTTGACAGTCATTGCCAAGTTGCTCTTCCTGGAGGTTAAACAGATTTATAGTTCCGCCGGAAAGAATGAGGGTACTTACTACCCACTTCTCTCACGAACTGTGTATTATCAAACCTTTTGATTTTTACCAGCCCAGTGGGTAAAAAGATCATGTTTCAGGAAGTATCATTTTGCATTTATGTCACTATGAGTGATGTTGAACATATTTTCATAAATTAAAAAAAAATTGTATTTCATTTTTTGGTTGTTTCTTTTTCTACTGGGTCTCTATCTTTTTCTTATTGTAGGTATTCTTTATTTGTTAGAAAAAGTAGTCATATTCAGTGACATGAGTTGCAAACATTTCCCCCAGTTTCTACTGGTCTTTTTACATTGCTTCTGAGGAGGTCGTGGGGAAAATTTTGAGTGTAATTTAATCAATCTTTAAAAAGAAAAAAATCTTTTTAAATGGTGCAATGGCCTCTGACTAAGTTAGGCCAAACTTCACAGGGAGGGGAATAGTTCTCCACAAGACTGCCCTCA
>NW_007737281.1:0-1180 GCF_000696425.1 Galeopterus variegatus | reverse complement strand
TTTTGGCCAGCTGCCAAAAAAGAAAACAAAAAAATCCTGTAAATACAGATTTTTTTTTTTTTTATCGCAATAGTTGTCCCCAAAAGCCCAGCTTCCTCATCTCACTTGGGCTAACTCTGAAGAGCCATCCCAGCTCCCCTTAGGACTGGCTGAAGCTGCCATTTCCAACCCATTGGGGGTCAGCTTCTCTTTCAGCCTTCAGGTCTGACTTCCTCACTTCTGGAGGTTAGGCTGGGGGAGAGAGATAGAGAGAGAGAATGAGAAAGGGAGAGAGAGAGAATGAGAGAGATTCTGTGCCAAGGCCAAAGACCTGCCCAGGACTCAAGTCAGGACAGGAGATCCACCCTGAGAAGACAGAGCGGCATGGACAGTGGCGGATGCAGCTGCGTCTCCTGGAGGGTGTCATAGGCAGAGTTCTGAGGTGCCCCCTCCCCCAGCCCTGATTCCTGGTCCCTGGTGCACCTTCTCTCAGTTATTCAGGCAAACACCCATATCTAGGAAGTGCTGTGATGGCATTTTGCAGATGTAACTAAGTTTCCCTATCAGTTAGTGTGCAGACAAGGAGGTTATATGGGGGAGGGGCTAACTTAATCACACAAGCCCTGTAAGAGCAGAGTTTTCTCCATGTGGAAGTCTGAAGTTTGCAGCACATGGAGGATTTGATGCCCCTTGCTGGTTTGAAGATGGAGGGGCCACGTGGCAAGGAGGCGGTGACCCCTGGATGCTGAGAGCCACACCCAGCTAACAGCCAGCAAGGAAACTAGGACCTCAGTCCCACAACCAAAGGGAAATGAATTCTGCCAACAACAAGAATGAGCTTGAAGGTGGACTTTTCCCCAGAGCCTCCAGAGAACTCCGCCTGGATGGCACTTGATTTCAGCCCCCAGATCAGGGAACCCAGCCACCCGTGCTGGACTTCTAGTGTATAGAATTATGCACAAATAAATGAGTGTTGTTTGGGGGCTGCTACGTTTGTGGTAGTTTATTATGCAGCAACAGAAAAGTAATGAATAAATTTTCATTAAAAAAAAAAAAAGAAACCCACTTTAGTTCCTTTCTGGTTCTGATGACCGAAGCTGCAGCCAGGCCATGTCCTGCTGGACACAAAGCTCCTCTGCAGGCCCTCCTCCCCCAGCACAGTGTGGTTCAAGGTACTAGAGGCCTTTCCCTCAGTTCCCTT
>NW_007737280.1:64196-65854 GCF_000696425.1 Galeopterus variegatus | reverse complement strand
AACTCTAATGTGCAGAGAAAGTGCAATTTGCCTTCTCTGTCTACAGTGAACCTTCCTCCCCAGGACGCACCTACTGATGAGCAAGAGGAAGAGTAATAACTTTGATCACACCCATTTTAAAACTTAGTTGGATCTGATAATCCAAACAGTTCCTTAAGATAGTTCTCAGTCCTCCCAGGAAAACAATGATCATGGCCTAATGTTGCCTGTGATGGGGCGTGTGGGAGTCAAGCTCGCGCTCCCTTTTATTTCTTATGGAAGAGGAGCAAACTCAGGGGCCTTAGGTGGGGTGGCCTCTGCTCTCGGGGGCCAGGTCTCTTGCCTACTGCTCAGCTACAGTAGGGGTTGAAGTCTATATATAAGACAGTCTAGTCCCGTGGTTTTCAAAGGCCCACAGAAAGATGTAGATGCATTGCACATGAAATTGTACATACGTATACACGTGGTTAGATGAAATGGAAATTTTACAAAATAATATAGATGTTTAAAATAAGTTTTACAAAGCACTATTATTCTTGCTATTAATTGGTGCACTTTGATCTATTCCATTTTTAAAAAAAANTTCTTCCCCTTCCTGCAGGCTGTGAGTCAGGTAATTGAAAGAAGACCCTACCAGCTTTATGCAAGGTAGAATACTTTATTCTTCAGGTGTGAGATTCACATACATGCTTTATTCTCAGACATGAGCTCTGCCGACCCTCCATGCTCTGCCGACCCAAGGTTCAGAGCAGTTGTCTCTATACGCTTAATACAGAATAGCAGCCACAGGCCAAGCATTACATAATTACAAAAGTCATGCTGAGTCAGTAAATGGGCACTCATGTGCAGTTACACTACCTTTATAACTCGTTTCTAGTGGATGTGCCGAATCTTGACCATTTGTAACAGGTGTAAGGTGAAAGATCCGGACTAAACTTTTGCTCCTTTCCTTACAATGTGTTATTTTGCTTGGGGTTTTCTGGGCTTTGTGAATTTGTGGATTGGCTTTTTCATTAGTTCTGGAAGATTCTCAGAATATTGTACCTGCTCTGTACTCTTTCTCTTCTAATTCTGGATTTCAGATTAGGTATAGTTAGACTTTTGNTTTGTTTGTTTGTTTGTTTGTTTTTTACCCCACAGATTAGACATCATCATTATCATTTTAAACTGGAAATTTTTGTTCAGATTTACCCACTTATTTACTAGTTCTTTGCTTATAATTCCTACCCCCACCACTACCACCTCATCACTTCTCTTCTTAGATTTCATTTAGTGGGAATAAATCGATGGAAAACTCTTTCAGTTATTGTTTGTTGGAGAATGTCTATTTTTCCCTTGTTTTTAAAATAGAATCTTGCTAGGTTCTATTTTTGCTAGGTATAAAATTGTAGTTATTTTCTCTCAGCCTATTAAAGATATTGTTTGATTGTTTTCTGGCATCTGCTGCTGAGAAATCAACGCTAAGTCTAATTGTTATTTGTGTTGAAGGTATTCTTTCTTCAAGAGTACTTTATGACTGTTTTTAAGATATTCTTTTTGTCTTTGGAATTCTGCAGCTTTATTATAGTGGCTAGATATGAATTTCTCTTTATGTGTGTTGGGCAGGAATCTCGGATCCTTCTTCCCCTTCCTGCAGGCTGTGAGTCAGGTAATTGAAAGAAGACCCTACCAGCTTTATG
>NW_007737280.1:61154-62257 GCF_000696425.1 Galeopterus variegatus | reverse complement strand
ATGTGCAGAAAGCAATACAGAAAAAGCTCAATCATTATTTTTCAAAATAGCACTTCTTTCACACATATTCAGGAATATTTTAAGCACTAACTTATATTAGTTGAGGTAACCCTAGTTGCTTTAATAAACCCCAAATAGTGCAGTGAATCAGAACAATAGAAGTTTATTTCTTACATATCCAACATAGGTGGTCTGATTAGTGGGTGTCTGTCTTTCAGGTGATGATTTAGGGAACTAATAACTTTACATTTTAGGACTCTGCCATTTTCAACCCATGGCTCCCAAGGCCACTGTGTCTATTTGGATCACACCAGCAAAGAAAGGAAAGAATATGGAGACTCACGAGTGGCAGGTTTTTAATGGCCAGGCCTAGATGTGGCATGTTCCACTTCCTATCCCATTCCATTAGCGAGTACTTGGTAAGATGGCCACAAGACCGCAAAGGGAGGGTGCTGGGAAGGTGGTCTAGATGTTTGCGTAGGTTTGATAAAGAGCCAGTAGGTCTTTGCCACCCATTTCCTCTCTGAAACTTCAGCCCACCCTGATTTTTCACTTTTCTGAGCTCCTATTTCACTTAACAATCAAGTTTAGGATTTAATTATCCCAAATTATTTTGTTAATGCAGTCTAAATCACCAACTATGTAATAGATTCCTTGAAGGTGTGAATTTTGTGCTGGACATTTGAAAGTGGCCACTCGCACTCAGTTCTGAACACAAAGTATGTTCTAAAAAATTAAGCCCGTGAATGAAGGAGAATATTCTTGTTCTGGGGAGAAAACTGCTAACATATTTAGGGATGCGGTGTTATGGTCTGCAACTTATTTATTGTTTTAGTCCTTCAACTTCTCTTTAGGTCTGAAACTTGCCAGAATAAAAATTGGGAGATAAAGCTAAATCCCTGAAGGGGATGGGCAGGGGTCCTACAAACAATAGTGGCATTTCCATGGGGGATCAGATTCATCTGTATCAGTTGTTTCTTCTGAAAGGTTTTGTTGAAATAAGCCCTCTCTCCTCCCTCTGGATTGTTATAAGGTTTCATTGAGCCTGTCTGGAAATTTTTTTGAGGTCTGCAGAGGGCTACTAGTGTTCTGATGTTGAGCAA
>NW_007737280.1:58327-59402 GCF_000696425.1 Galeopterus variegatus | reverse complement strand
TTCTCTTACTTGTAAAAGTTTCCAGACCTGCAGCAAGGTCTCTAGTCTCAGCTAAGGACATTAATGGGCCCAGGAACTGGAAGGTCTGGTGTAATAGTTAACTCCCTTTGTGGATGCAATGAGCTGCTGAGTAATCTCTTCCTATAATAAGTAAGGTTTCCTTTTTATTCTTAATACCAAATATTCAGTCACCACAGTGGGAAGAGAAAGACCTCCATATTCTTGATATGGCCAATGTGATTTTTGCATTTANACAACAAGCAAAGGAGCTTAGCTCTTGAATATTCATTCCCTAGGGACACAGATACTGTCAGCTGAGCTGGACCCTAGGTTATTAGCCTGAATATCACCCTGTACTTGAGTTAACTCATTACTCTGTTGCTAGGCTCAATGTTTTCAATGCTTCATTTTTATTTTGTGTTGCTATTGGTCTTAGTAAATGAAAATGACATATGGAACAATGTTAAATTGTTGGAATCATATTTTGTTTTCTTTTCAGTGAGTTGTTTTCTTTTTCTACTGCACTGTACTATGGATGGGAAAATACACTGACATCTTAGTAACTGTAATTTATTATCCACCTGCTAGGATGCAAACACAATGCATGTGGCAAATTACTTTATATGCTGATAAAGGCTGTGTTTTGGAAAAATGTTGGGCTGCTTGTATCCAAAACATTGTTTTGAATCAAGCCATCTAAAGTATACAGATTAAGAATAGGAAGTGGTATCCTGAATAGCATTGTCAAAATTCTAGGAAGGGTTAGGCTGCAAAATACAAGACCTGGTGAGTTATAATTAGGCATCAACTCTGCTTTATTTGATTGAGCATCTCCTTGGGCTTAGCTCTGGCATTGGTCAGAGAACAGCTCTCCAACCTAGAGAACTTCACTTTAAAAGACGGCCCAGGAGGCAAATCTCTCTCTCTCAAAAGCCAAGAAAGAGTAAGCCCTTTACTTATTATGTTGTTTCTTTCATAGAATAAGGAATAGAATTTCTGGTAGGTGAGAGCAAAATGAAGCATTTCTAATAAAATAGAAGGGAAGGGGGCACAGTGCTCTTGCAAATTGTGTTCA
>NW_007737280.1:55543-55936 GCF_000696425.1 Galeopterus variegatus | reverse complement strand
TTTATCCTCCAAACCCATGTGAGAACTGTCTTGTTGTTACAATTTTTAGTAAGGACTTACCCCCTTCTATTTAGCACTAATTTTTGAGACAGACATTTTGGTAGCCTTTCGGAGTCCTATCTTTGGAGTTCCTCCTACTATACTCTGTACCTTGGTGGGCCCTGGCTTTGTTAGTGTCACCAAGTTTATCTGCTGTCCTCTGGGCCCTGCTAAGTTGTAAAAACAGAAGTTCAACTTCTCCCAGTTTGTTAAGTGCCTTCAAGGTGAAAACTAATATAAGCATTCTGTTCTGAGTTTACCTTATTTTCTTGTTAGTTCATGAATACATTTTGAACTATTTTTGAGGAAATATTTTGTCCAGCATTTTTGGTTGTTCTCAGGGGAAGGATTAGA
>NW_007737280.1:53016-53491 GCF_000696425.1 Galeopterus variegatus | reverse complement strand
AATACCGATAAGACCTTGCCCTAGAGAGAATTAGATGAGGAATTGCAGACAAACTGCTTTGAGTGGGGAAAGACCTTTACAGTTGACTTTGTGATTGATACAGTAGTACTGAGACTCTAGGTGATATGCATGATGTGAAAAAAACGTCTAGGTTCTGTCTCGAGTCCTTCAGTAGAGACCTTGCACTCCTTTTTCTTTGGTTTTGGGCCTCACATAAGGAGGCTGATCTATCTCCAGGCCAGTGTTCAGCAACACAACAANAAATCCTAAGCAAAATATTAGCAACGTGAATCCGGCAACAAATTACTGCATCATGATCAAGTTGGCTATATTCCAGAAATGCAATGTTAGGGTAATATATTTGAAAATCTGTCAGTGTAGTTCAGTATATTAATAGAATAAAGAAAAAGTGTCATATGACTATCTCAATAGATGCATATGTGATGTAATCCAATATTTATTCACAGTCTTTTTT
>NW_007737280.1:50515-50868 GCF_000696425.1 Galeopterus variegatus | reverse complement strand
ACAAGCAGATGAAAGAACTTCTGATCTTGAATACAGTTTTTTAGAAACAACCCAGGTAGACAAAGAAAAAAAGGAAAAAAACTTAAAAAATGAGAAACTCTAAGAGAGCTAGTAGAAAACTTTAAGTGCAGAAACATTTGAATCATGGGTGTTCAAGAAGGGGAAGAGAAAGGAAAAGGCATGGATAACCTATTAAATGAAGTAAGAATGGAAAACTTCCCAGGTATAGGGAGAGGCATGAAACTTCAGATCCAGGAGGCTCAAAGATCCCCAAAAGATTCAACCCTAAAATACCCTCTCCAAGACACATTATAGTCAAACTGGCAAAGCTCAAAGACAAAGAGAGAATCTTA
>NW_007737280.1:47119-47620 GCF_000696425.1 Galeopterus variegatus | reverse complement strand
AAGAAAGTAATGAAATAGAAAACAAATGGTATAGAGTCATCAACAGAGCCAAAAGACTAATAAATCTTGGTGAGACTAATCAAGAAAAAAAAGCACAAATAACCAATACCAAGAATGAAAAGATGGATATAACTATATTTAAAAGATGGAAAGGAAATATTATGAATAACCTTATAACCATATATTTGAAATTTCAGAAGAAATGGACAAATTTTTAAAATGCCACTTATCAAAATGAATATAAGAAAAATAACAGTCTGAGTAACTCTAGATTTAGTCATATGAATATGTAATTAAAAACTTTCCCATAAGGAAAACTTCAGACCCAGATGGTTTTACTGTTGAATTCACCAAATATTTAAGGAAGAAATAACACATATTTTCCACCAACTCTTCCAGAGAATAGAAAAAGAAGGAACAGTCTTAACTTGTTTTAAGAGACCAGCAGAATTTTGATATTAAAACCTGATAAAAGCATGATAAGAAAGGAAAATTCCAGGC
>NW_007737280.1:44774-45310 GCF_000696425.1 Galeopterus variegatus | reverse complement strand
ACTTGTGCCTAAGCAGACACACTATTAATGACAAAAATGGCACTGAAGAGGAGTGGAAATAGGGCAGTCTTTTACATAAACAGTCCTGGGACAATTGAATGTCAGTATTGAAAAATAATAAAACTTGACCCTGAACTTACACTATACACCGAAACCCATTCCAGGTGAATTATAGATCTTAATGTGAAAAACAAAGTAATAAAACATCCAGAAGGTGATGTAAGATAATGTACTAATGATTTTAGTTAGGAAAAGAATTCCTATAAAGGACTGAAAAGAACCCGTTATGGAAGAAAGCATGTCTGGGGTCCTAGGCAAGGAGCCAAGGGAAGTAACCCCCACCCAAAAGCAGTCAGGAGAGCACACTGTAAACACACTTCTGTGTGGGTGGCCCACCACAGCCATGGCTGCCGAAAAAGAGGCTCAATGCCACAGGAGCAGCCACAGTACTCATGCATGCAGCCTGCTGGACACTTGAATGCATTGACACAAGGAGAGTCAACAGCAGAGATGAGAAAAAGAAGAGGACTTTTATC
>NW_007737280.1:42062-42792 GCF_000696425.1 Galeopterus variegatus | reverse complement strand
CTCTCTAATTTCCCTGTGATTTTTCTTTTTACCCATTGTTTATTTAGGAAAGTGTTGTTTAGTTTTCACACATTTGTGAGTTTTTAAAATATCCTTCTGTTATTATGGTCAGAGAACATATTGTCTATGATCTTAGTCTTTTTTTAAAAAAAGATAAAATTTAAACAACAACAAAAAATGTTCATGGAACTATTTCTATTATCTTTCAGTTCTATTTTTCCATGAATTTTTNAAAAGCAAAATGTATAAATGTGTATCAGTATGGTTGGTAATTGTGTGCTCCCAGCTTTATAACTGCGGTCATCTGAAGGACCGTGACAGACAACCTAAGTCTTTTGATGAATTGGATGAAAAACCTCCATGGGTCACTACTGCATATGCAGTCACCCAAAGAGCTGTGATCTCAAGAAATTTTATCTTTAAAAATGCAGATATACAAAAAGCACATCTCTCCATTTATCGAGGAAGCTTCAGCGTTTTTATGTACATGCACACACACANATGCTCCTGTTCTAGGGAAGGCTCTTGTGGATTTTGTTTTTGCTTATCTGCTTGGGGCTTTCTGTTTTTGTTTTGCTTTGTTTTTAATCATTTTATTGTTTTTAATCATTTCATCTGAAAACTTGGAAGCTTTTGGTTGAATGTAGGATTTTCTTTCTTTCTTTTTTTCCTTTTTTGATCATCTCTTTGTTTTACTTTCTGAATGGTTTCCTTCACTTTATTTCCAAAT
>NW_007737280.1:38195-39835 GCF_000696425.1 Galeopterus variegatus | reverse complement strand
TTTCCTCCTGTGCTGGAATTTTAGTGTCAGCTTTCTTTCTTTTTCTTTTTTTTAATTAAAATATAATGGTTTATACATATTTGTGGGGTACAGAGTTGAACATCAATACCCGTGTACAATGTGTGATGATGAAATCAGGATAATTAATATTTTCATCATTACAAAACATAATCATTTCTTTGTGTTGAGGACATTTGATCTCTTCTCCTCTAGCCCTTTGATAACACGTGGTAAACTAATGTTAATTACAACTGCATGTCAATAGAACTTATTTTTCCTAACTAGCTGTTTTATGTCTGTTAACCAATTATTTCTCACTATTTTCCATCCCCCTTTCCCTTTCCCACCTCTAGTAACCAACCACAGTTCTGTTCTCACCTCCTGAAAGTTCAACTTATTATTATGACTGTCGTTTGTTTCTTTCTTTCTATATACACAATGGAATACGACTCAGCCATAAAAAAGAATGAAATTCTGCCNTCTTTCTTTCTATATACACAATGGAATACGACTCAGCCATAAAAAAGAATGAAATTCTGCCATCCTCAGCAGCAACATGGATGAGCTTGGAGAAAATTATGGGAAGTGAAATAAGCCAAGCACAGGGCCGGCCTGGTGGCGCACTCGGTAGTGCAGCACTTGGGAGTGCGGCGGCCCTCCCGCCGTTGCGGCACTTGGGAGTACGGCGGCCCTCCCGCCGAGGGCTCGGATCCCATGTAGAGACCGGTCCGCTCCGGGCGCAACACCGAGGGTTGCGATCCTGTTGCCGGTCATGAAAAAAGAAAAAAAGGAAAAAAAAAAAAGAAATAAGCCAAGCACAGAAAGGGAAATATTGCATGTTCTCACTCATAAGTGGAGCTAAAAAAAAATAATGATAATTAAAATTTAAATAAATAAATAAGAAAGAAAGATAGTTTCAGCTTTTTTTATTATGCCTAAATTCAGCTATCACCCCTCCATGTACTCTCGTCTTCCAGAAATTGCTTGCTCTCTCTCCTCTGCTGCTGTCTTCTCGTCGTTCTCATTGTCCGTGTGGGTTTATGCCCTCTTTGGAGGCAGACATGATGACTTGCACATCTTCAGTTTACTTGCAGGACCAAGCATGAGGGCTTAAGAAACATTCCCTGATTGAGGGATGCCCCCCTCCAAAATCATTGAACTACTTTGCCCTTCTTCCTTTTTTGAACTTTTATTTTTTTTATTTATTTTTATTTTTTATTTTTTATGTTCTCTATTGCTTGTCAAACTCAAATGATAACATCTGCTTGGGTTTTATATCCAGCTCTTGATAGGTGCTTTCTCCTTTCTGTCGCTTGGATGCCCAGCAAGCTCAGACCCCACCTGGCATCAGTCCTTCACCTGTGCCAAGCACCTCTGCACCCCTTTGGCCAAGCTGCCTTGTTTCCAAACTGGCTGGAAAAGGAGGGTAGGGAAGCTCTGAGGGGCCCCGAAGGGGCTGAGTTTCTCTTCCTCTCCTAAGCAGAAGCAGAGTGCTCTTAAAATAGCCTTTGCAGCTTGGTGATGTGAATACAGCCATCAGCCCTTCTCAGGATTGGCTTACTGTGGAAAATAAAAATCACCAAGAATAAGCAGAGGACCCCCCACCCCCCCAACACACACACTTCATTCTCATAGCAAAT
>NW_007737280.1:36097-37227 GCF_000696425.1 Galeopterus variegatus | reverse complement strand
TTTCAGGCTAGGAAGCAGCCAAGTTCCAGTCATGAGCCGGCTTTTACAATATCTCTAATTGATGCTGCATGGTGCTGCTGTGACTGTTTGCCTGTAGACCTAGCTGGGTGTGCCTTTTCTACCTCCTGCAAGGCCTGCATGGGCAGTGGGATTCTCGAATGATGCATGCTCAGTGATCGGGAGGGCCCGTCTCCCTCTCCGGTCCTCCTCAGTAACTTGAAAATTGCTTAAGCATGGTCAGTTTCTTTTGCCATCTTGAGAGTTTTTAATGAGACTGATTCGACTTTCATCAGTAATTGATTTTGCAGAAGTGACTAAAGGTTCTGACAAGATTTTTGTGTTTTTAAGTGGCCCGCACCTGGAGGTAAACTTGAAAGGCTTTACTGATTCTGGTCTCACAGTGGTCTGGAGAGGAGACTGCATCTTTTCTAGAGGTTAGAAGAACACATCGTCTTATACAAAGACAATATGGTTTTAGTCTGATGATCTGGAAGTGCACATGATAAACAGTCATCTCTGCTAGTTAGTTAATGCCAGAACAAAATAGCTACAATTCAAATATTCTTAAACTATTTAATTTTTTTTATTTTGGTAGCTGTTTCCCAACCTTAAATTGGTTTATAGTTAATAGTACCATACAGCAGGTCACTTAATTTGTGGCATGTGTTTTGCAACGAGTTAATCTTTGAAGGCACACTAGGAAGTTGCGTGGTTGGAAGCTACACATTGTATACCCTTTAAAAGATGCGTTTTTGATTATGTTTTACAAAATTCCAGGCTAGAACTGTTTCAATCATAAAAACTTGATGGCTTGATGGTCCCTTTGTCTGTATATTAAAGTGTCCCGAAATGATTGTTTATTCAGAGGAGTGTTGGCTCTGCCTGTGGGTACCTAATGGCTTTTATTTGGGCTCATATCCTTGCCAAGCCCTTCTTCATGAAGATGGCAGCTCTATGCCATAGCCCTGCCATGTCTTAAGTCACATATCTTCATACTTAACAACCAACATAGGAGAGCTGTATTCTAGATACTGACCAGGTGTTTAACCTCGAATATACTGCTACCCAATACTAATGAAACATTTGGTTGAGCAAGGCGATGTCCATGGAGTGTTGCTGGCTGTCTTACC
>NW_007737280.1:34301-35197 GCF_000696425.1 Galeopterus variegatus | reverse complement strand
CCATTACTACATTTGTTACTTTACCCAAGCCATGATTCTTGAGCTTTTTTGTTGTGAGATGAAGGTTGCTTCTCCCCAACAGTGGATTAACTTTATTTGCCTACAGATAAGGCACACGCCTTCTGGTTGACCCTGTGTCCCCCCTCCATCCTTATCATTTGAGGTTGGCTTCACTCAGCTATGCCATCTGCCTGGCCCCTACAGGGATTTGAGCTTATGCAGCATGGTGATTCATTTACGTACCAACTTGGCTAGGTCACAACACCCAGGTATCTGGTCAAACACCAGTCTAAATGTTGCTGTGAAGGTATTTTTTAGATGAGATTAATAGGAGACTTTGAGTAAAGCAGATTATCTTCTATACTGTGGGTGGGCCTCATCTAATCAGTTGAAGACCTTCAGAGGAAAAGACTGAGATCCCTGGAGAAGGGGGAAGTTCTGCCTCCACATGGCCTTTGGCCTTGAGCTGCAGCATCAGCTCTTTCTTGGGTCTCCAGTCTGCCCACCTACCCTGCAGATATTGGAGGTGCCATCCCCTATAATCATGTAAGCCAATTCCTTAAAATAAATCTCTCTCTGTGTAAGTCTATGTATCCATTTGTTTCTGTTTCTCTGAAGGACCCTGACTAATACATACAATGGGCTCTTTATAGATACTGTTAGGCACAAACACTTGGTTTGCTTACATCTTATAGGTACTGGGTCATGTAATCGATAAATATTTCCCTCTTTGTGTTGAATGTAACAGCTTAGAATTAAACCTATTTAAACTTCAGCAAATAAATGCTGATAGGTGCATACATAGAGGAATACTAAGGAAATGGTGGTAGGGAATGCCATAATCTGGAGCTGTGTTGTGAGGGCATTTGCTTAGTGTGTTTGAACCTATCCCTACC
>NW_007737280.1:30329-32955 GCF_000696425.1 Galeopterus variegatus | reverse complement strand
TGAGCTCTGTGTTCTCACGCAGCAAAACTGCTGAGGGCAAGAGCCCCCTCCCACAAGCCTTCTGTAGTGCCAATCATGAGGGCAGAGACCTCTGTTGCATTGGGGGTTAAGTTTTCAACACATGAACTTTGAGGAACAAAAACATTCAAACCACAGCAACCACTTTGAAAACAGTTTGGCAATTTCTTAAAAAGGCAAACATACATCTACCATATGACCTAGCCATTCCAATCCTAGAGGATCCTAGTCTAAGAGAAGTGAGAGCACACATTCACACAAAAACTTGCACGTAAACCTTCATAGTGGCTTTATTTAGAATAACCCCAACAGTGGAACACTATTCAGCAATAATCCTGGTGGACTATTGATACACGCAACAACATGCAAGAATCTCAAAATGATATTGTTGAGTGAAAGAAGCCAGATGAGAAAAAAGTATATACTGTATGATTTCATATATACACAATTGTAGAAATTGCAAACTAATCTGTTGGGACAGAAACCAGATGAGTGATTGCCTGGAGATGGCAGAGGAGAGGAATTAAAAGGGGCATGAGGAAATTTTTGGAGGTAATGACTGTGGCAATGATTTCACAGGTGTATATATATGTAAAAACTTATCAAATTGTACTCTTTGAATATGTTAATTATATCCCAATAAAGCTGTTTCAAAAAGGTAAGGTAGGAATCAACTCATCTAAAGTTTTCATGGTTAGGCTAAGGTATTTATATTCTCTAGTGGCCATTCATTTATTCATACACTAATTTTAAAAATATTTATTGCATGCCGATTATATGCCAGACACTGTGCATGGCCATTAATAGAAATAGGGAACATGGGAAAAGGAACTGGGAAGTAAATAATGAGTTTCATTTTGGACATACTGAGTTTGAGGTGTCCGATGAATTGCCTAGTAGAGATGCATAGAGAGATGTGTCGCAGGCAGTCAAAAATACTGAGACATGCTTGGGAAGACAGCAAGGTGGAGATAATGATTTAGATACTTCCCACAGACAGGGCACTATTGGAGCTGTAAGATTTGTTAAAATTACTAAAGGAGAACATGTGTCATGACACTTGATGGACACATTAGTGTGTGTTTTATTCTCCCTGCAGCGGAAGACCTCAAAGAATTATTTTTCTTTCTCCCTCGCCAAGAAACAGTGAAATGTTTGTATTCTGAGTCTGGACTCCCTTACTTCAGATGGTCGTTATAACTTTTTCCTGTCCTGCGGCTGAATGTTGGGTTTCTAGATACCGAGAAGTCAACCCCCTACTCAAATTTTTGTTAGGAAACTAGATGAAAGTTGAGGATATGAGAGAAAGGCAGATGCTGGGAACTGAGGATACAAAAATGGCTCAATATTAAGGATGGGAGACTGTGAGGGGCCAGTGGGCTTCTCTGACTCTAGGAGAGGGAATGGGAGTTAGGGGGAATCCCTGGAGTGGCAGAGACCCATGCACGCTGTCTTGTTGCATACAAGAATGTGCCAGGCTGTGTGATGGGTGAGATGTGGATGCTGGAGGGACTTAACACCAAGCACCATGGCCCTGGGAGCCACAACTGAGGATTCCTGCAGCCCCATGTGGTTTAGAGGGAAAAGAACAGATTCAGGGAAGGGTTGAATGATGGGCATCATGTAGGTGGCCCCAGGACCTGAAGATTGCAGAGATTTTCCTTATTCTCTGAATACCATGTGAGTCCCCAAGATGCCCCTCTGACCTTAGAAAGGGGGAAAGCTCCCTAAAAACATAATTGAAATAAATGTTCATTAAGTGAGGCCTTGGGATCCAGATTTAATGTGATTTAGAAGATATAAGTACTGTCCCATCCCTTGCACTCAACTTGCACCAATTATGGAGCAAATGTATTCCCACTAGAAATAAAACCAGGTCAAAATCCTTAGGGAACACATTTGGGAAGAGCTGTCTTCATTCTGGAGTGTGATTCGGGCAATTAGGTGTTAGTACAAAGAATCACACAGATGGGGCTTGGGCGAGTGGGGGACCATCTAGAAATTACCTCTTTCCTTCCCTTGCCTAAAATTTTCCAGTGGATGAGATCATATCTCCTTTAAAGGGTTTTGGGAAAGTGGAGTCCATATGTGGCACTATTATGTGGTTCTTAACTCTTGACTGTATTTGTGTAATTACCCAGTTTGTCTGAGAGCCCTGCACGGTGGTTTCTTTTGAGCACGGAACAGGTTTTAGTTAAAACTACTCAGTATTGTAGTCATGAAAAACATTCCTCCGAAACTTTATAAAACACTTTTTTAATCTGGAAGAAATTATTTCTCCTAGCATCTCTGTAAGCAACTCATTTATCCACCCATTTGATAGATGAAGTTGTGTTCAAAGAAGGAATTCTGAGCCTGATACAAGCTCCCAGGCAATTTNGATAGATGAAGTTGTGTTCAAAGAAGGAATTCTGAGCCTGATACAAGCTCCCAGGCAATTTGTTTCTGGAAAATCTTAGGAGCAGAGTTCCTGTTATTGATTGACTTTCTAGACTCCATTAGAAATGCCGATCTGGTGACTGGAAAGATGGGTTTGAAGTCAAATAGATTCAGATTCAAGTTCTGGCTTTGCCTCCAATTACCTGGATGACCTTGCACTTACCTTTGG
>NW_007737280.1:27394-29398 GCF_000696425.1 Galeopterus variegatus | reverse complement strand
CTGCTACTGTTCAGCTGAAGAGACAAGCTAAACAAATTAATTCACGAGATGCTATTGGGCATGAACTAACCGTACAGGTTAAAGAATGATAACGGGATCTCTTTGATAAGGGTGGCCAGAGAAGGGTTCTCAGGATATAAGGGACCATCCAAAGGGCATGGTACATGCAAAGGCCCTGAGATGGGACCAGCTTGTGTGTTTGAGGAACAGGAAGAAGGACCAGTGTGGCTGGAGGTTGGTGACTTGTGGAGTGACTAGAAGGTGAAGTGGCAGGGCCCCATCACGTCAGGTCATTATGGCAAGGGAACTATGGATTTTATTCCAGGTGTCATGGGAAACCACTGGGGATTTTAAGCAAAAGAGTCACCAAGTCAGATTTATATTTTTACAAGAACATTCTGGCTACTGTGTGGAGGATGGAAGCAGAGAGACCAATTAAGAGGCATGACAGTGTCTGGGAGAGAGGAAGGGGCTTGGACTGGAGTGGTGAAGGGGTGAGAAGTGGGAAGACTCAGATGTGTTTTGGAAGTAGAGCCAACAGGACTTGCTGATGGGTTGCGAGTGGAGGGTGAGGGAGAGGGAGCAGTGGAGGATCACTGTAGGATTTCAGAGGGTGGCATCATTTCCTGAGACTGGAAAGACTTGGGGTGAAAAGATTTGGGGTGGGCAGTAGATGTCCAGAGTTCTGTGCTGGACAGCCTAGGTTGCCTGTTGCACATGTCGGGGGGCAGCTGGAGATTTCCATCTAGAGCTCAGAGGGAGAGTCATGGAATTTGAGAGTCACTGGCACATAGGTGGTATCTACAGCTGTAAGACTGGGTAAGATCATCCAGAGAGAGGGGGCCAGAGAAGAGAGAAGGGCCCCAGACAAGGTCCTGAGCACTAAAATTGAGAGATCGGACCAAGAAAGATGAACTGGCAGATATAACTGAGAAGGAGCCCTCACTGAAGGTGAAGGAGAATTGGGTGTCTGGCATCACAGGAGCCAAGAGAAGAGTCGCATCGACCAGCGGGTGCTGGACGCACGGTAGACACTCAATGAGAGTTAGTTTCCCCTTTAATGGAAATAGTATCATTCATTTTAAGTCTTTCAAAGGATATCATATTACCTTTCATCTCAGCATAAATTCACTTTGCAATGGCATTTTCCCCTTTCATATGTCTTTCAAGGTTGAAATATAGAGCCCTGAAGAGCCGTGGTCGGTCACCCCTCTTCGAAAGCACACATTTACCAGCCTGCACATCCACCAAGGGAAGATTTCTCTTTTTCCACCGTAAGTTCACATGATTTAATTTGCCTGAGTAGCCTGCTGTCATAGGTTCTCATAGAGTGCTGACATTGAACAGTAATTAATGCTTTAGGCTTTTAGGAACTGTTTCAGGTTTTTATTAATCACTGTAGTGATTGCACATATGAATTATGAAGGAGTTATTTTGGTAGTTGGAGTTCCCCCTTAGAAAAATTTCCATGTTTGTTCATGATGAACTGAGAGCCTCAAGAAGAAGGAGAAAAATGGGGACTGTTCCTTGGGTCCCATGCAGATATTCCAAATTATCCAGGGTAAGGTTTACTTCTTAGTAAACAGGGTGTGAGTGGTTTGAAGTTGGTAGTTAAACATTTTCTCTTTCTGTCACTGTGATTTAATTAGAGATTCTCTGTGACTGCCCCTGAATACATGGGTATTGGAAACTTTTTTAAGATGGGTGATCATCAGAAGGAATTAGTGGGTTTTGTTTGATTAGTCTGTGATTCCTACCATTGGAGGAATCATTCCTAGAGCCTTCATAATTCATATGCTGGTCTTTTGGGAGTTTTCTAGGAGTTGGAGATATCTTGGGAACTGGAAAGAAAAAGAAATCTATCCTTATAATTTTATTTAGGAAAAACACTATGGATTTTCAAAATTATGTGATTGTGTTTGAGATCAGTGTATGAAAAAGGAATGTGATGGGTAAAATCTAGTCCTTAGGATTCAGTTCTGAAGTGTGAAAAGTAAAACCCAG
>NW_007737280.1:25251-26677 GCF_000696425.1 Galeopterus variegatus | reverse complement strand
GTGATGGGTAAAATCTAGTCCTTAGGATTCAGTTCTGAAGTGTGAAAAGTAAAACCCAGTATAACTGTATTCTTGGAAACTCCTCCCCTCGAAGCATCCATCACACCCTGAACACTTGAGAGGTCTCTGCATAAATGCTAGTGTAACTGCTGCAGGTCCTGCTTGCCGTTCCCCTTGGCATGGAGGTAAATGTGAGTTTCCCCTGTGTTTATAGGAAATTTTACTCCAAGCCTTTTACTCTGACAAGAGAAGTCTTGCTGCTTTACTCAGCACAGGGCTCTTTTCAGTGATTAGAGTGATTTTCCGTGGTTCTACTATACTTGGGGAAGATTTTTGAGACTACAAATAAAAGACAAAGTAGTTATATCAATGTACGATGGAGGCAGCTGCTCTGCTAGTATCCAATGCCTTGACTATTGAGTGAAAATACCTGTTATTGCTCTAACTGCCATTTTTACTCTTGCTAAGTGGCCAGCTGGGAGGGGTGGAGGGAGAGAGGGAAGGAGTCGGGTTGGACAGGGGGAGGTCTATTTGCAAAGTCACCAGCGGAAGTGTTCAGGCCGAGTTGCAAACATTTGATCTGAATTCTGTATAGATAAGGGAAGGATTCAATATCTAGCAGATGGGCCACCCTTCAAATTCTACAGTAGTTTGCTGTGACAGACTTCTAATCTGATGGTAATTTCATCTTAATTTATTTGCAACCTGTTTTTGTAGGTAACAGCATTTCTGACAAAGGTGATAAATTTGCTAAAGCTTAACATTCAGCTTCTCTCCTCATATAAGTGTTATATAATTATATGTACATTTGGGCTCAAAGGTCCCAGTCTAACAAATTCCCTTCACAGGAGTACCATTCGAGGGCCCATTCTCTCATTAATTTTATTTGACATTTATGTCAACATTACATTCCTCGCCTAAAAGGAGAAATCACATGAGTACGCTGGGGTGTATTTTAAAGTGGAGTATTTAGTTTGGCAGTGAAAAGCAACCAGCCAAGTCTGCTAAAGCAAAATTTTGTAAATTAGTTAATATAAAGTGGTCTAAATGCACTAAATTTAAATTGTTCGACAAAGTGTTAAATGCTGCAGCACGTGGCTGTTTTGATATTTCTAACATTTTCCCAATGGGGCTCCCAGAGTTGACTGAAATGGTGACTCTGGAAAACTAATGTGGGAGCCATCAGATGTGTCAGAAACAGGTTGGGAAGAAGTGGCTTGTGGTGTCAGGAGTGCACTTTGTTTCCGTGAGATCTTGTGCAAAAATCAAAGACCTGATTCTTCTGCTTACCCTGACTTCAGAGCAAAGAGTTTATTGGTTAAACATGTAAGCATCCCATTCCCAGTCTGCTGAGTGAAGAGTTTCACAATCACTGTGTCGGGGTAGGGGGACTGCTGTAAGCCCCACCCAAGCATCATGAGCTACA
>NW_007737280.1:23184-24322 GCF_000696425.1 Galeopterus variegatus | reverse complement strand
ATTGCCTAGGGCTTCCAAAAGTAGACAAAAGCATGACCTGGGTTTATTATCCCTAAATAAGTAACAATTGCTAGGTAGCATCGATACTCTCTGACTTTGGGGTCTATGTTGAATTTCGAATTCGTAGATGCCACAAGAGAGGAAAGGAGCTGTCCCTAAGCAGCATCCACAGGACTGAGCGTGGCAGTTCCTTTTGGTTGCAAAGTGCTGACTTTTACATATTTTGTGGTTTGTGTGCTCTGGAGCTGTGCTTTGTGCTTGGCTATAACGATGAGTTGCAGACTGGGCTTTTGTTTTGCAGAGAATTCGCCAGCACTGGAGAGAAACTGCCTTTGGAAAAAGTGGGGAGTCTTTATTCCAGTATTCATCCCTACTCCCGACTACCCCCTCATCCCAGTCAGGGTTTACTGACCCCAAACAAACACTGTAGTCCCCTTCAGCATGAATCTGGAGTGTCAAGTGGTTGGTCATCAGTTGACCTGACAGTCTATCCAGATGGCAAGGTCCTTTGAGGTCATCACTAGAGTGATTTTAACTATGACCTTCTGGAGTCAGTATCTCTCAGGGGGCCCCATGGTGGCTGGTGGAAATGTAGGGATTTTGTCAGGGAAGACAGAGGAGGAAAGTTGGTTGCAGTTAATGAAGGAGAAACTTTGAGTCCGGGTTGGCCTTCGCTGAAGTCAGTGTAGACAAACTTATTCTCAGCACCTCACTCTGGTATGGAGGAATTTCTGATTTTCTTACCTGATCACATCTGCTTAGCTTCCGGCTGGCCTTCTTAGGTGTGTATGTGTGCAGGGTCAGCTGGTGGTACTAGTGGTAGGGCATCTGTTTCAGAGTTCCAGTACACCCTTCCTCCCCTGTAAAGGCACTACATGCAGAAGAATGGGAAATTCATAGTTTTCTAGCTGTAAAGGCAATTCTGAATTTCATAAGGAAGAGATGTTGAGAGTTGCAAGAGTCTCGGAGGTCTTTGCATCTATAGATAAACCCAGAGAGGCTAAAAGCCAGGTCTCCTGACAGCTGGCCCCTTCTTTTCTCGTTCCGGCCACTGCCTGTGGGATGATCAGACAAGCTTCTCATCAAGGGGCCAGCGTAGGGATGGAAAGTGATAGGAAACCCCTCTGCTGAGAGCTGA
>NW_007737280.1:20629-21570 GCF_000696425.1 Galeopterus variegatus | reverse complement strand
TTACACTTTATCTGTCCGTGAAATCTCTTTCCAGTTCAGACCCTATCTACTTCGGGATTGCTTGCCAGCAATCTACTCCCAGGTTTCTCCTTATTTCAGTGAAATATCTCTGGCTCAGCACCTTTCTCAAGGTGGCTGATCTAATCGGGCCCTGATCACTTATCACTTTGCATTTCCTTTGGCAGGACTGTCAAACTGGAAGTGCATCTCAGGGGCACTCAGAAGCACTAGATGACCCTCCCCTTCCCGCTTTTCCTGTATGGCAGAAAGTGGGAAGAAGTGAACTTCCCAAACCAGAGCCCTGCCCGAGGGGCTGTAAACAGAAACAGGACCACCTTTGTGGTCAGGCTAACAGAAGTAGTCTCCCTGCCTTCCCCTCTGCCAGGAGCTGTTAGGAACATGGAACTCTGTTCAATGACCCCAAGCAATTAGAGCTCCTTTGCATGGCATGGAAGGTTAAGGGACCCCAGAGGCTTTTTTGGCTCCCCCTTCCTCCCTGACTTCTCTGTAGACAGGTGCATGCTTGTGGCTGCTGCAAGGGCCAGCTGTCAGGAGGACTCTAACTTGTCATCACAGAAATAAAATTTGTCACTTCTGTGTTCCCGACCTCTGTTCTTTCATGTTTAACCAGTACTTTGAATCTTTATAAACATGTCAGGGTTTCTATTTTTATTTCCTAATTAATTCAGAAAAGGAGCAGAAGACATGGCTAATGACAGAAAAGAGAAAGGGACAGATAGGAGAGAAGGTGGCTTTTGTTTTTCAGTTGAACAAGGCAATTGAATATGGGGCATCCAATAATTTGAGAAATTACTTGGGGCCTGCCAATGCCTGGGTGATTCTTGGGCTGTCTTGAAACCGATCAGAATTTATGAACATGTCTAAACTTATCAAACACTCTGGCAGCTTTTCTTCTTAGGCTAATGGACAGTGATACCTCA
>NW_007737280.1:18515-19102 GCF_000696425.1 Galeopterus variegatus | reverse complement strand
CATTGCAATCACGATCTCTCCCTCCAGGAATCTGCTTTAATTTACCACATCTATCTAGAGGCCATACTACACAACTAATTAAAATTGTGTTCAAACTAAGAGACAATAGGTTTTGAGCAAAAGTTGGAGGGGACAATCTTTGAGTGCAGAGCTAAGTGCACGGGCTTTTAGCTACTTAGAGGTCCTTCTTAGTTAAATTTCTGAGTCATTTTGGATAGTTATAGTTGAAATCTTACCACAATTTTAAATTTCTAGAAATGGTTGCTTTTATTTTGTTGACTGTGGTTATGGATTTGCCATAAAATCCATTTCCGACCTGTGGCTTTGCTACCATGGTTAGGCTGAAGGCAAAGGTAGTGAAATGAACTTGGATCAGAAGACCTGGGTTTAGATCCTACTGAGCTGTCCCATGACTGCATGACCTTAGGCAATCCAATTACTTTATTTTCCCAAGAGTGTTTCTTCATCTATAACACAGGGATAACACTTAGTGCGTCATAGGATTTGCTGCAAGGGGTGCCGCGTGTTTCAGCTCCACTCCTCACCTGCTCTCCACACCACTGGGTGAAGCAGTTGTGAAACTAATA
>NW_007737280.1:16096-16616 GCF_000696425.1 Galeopterus variegatus | reverse complement strand
GATAGCATCTTTTAAATATAATATACAAGTCACTTGAAGGTTATCTAGGAAAGGGCCAAACCATCCAGGATCCAGACCATGTGTAAATACACATAGGAGCTTCCTTCTGTTACATGCACTTTCTTGGAAAATAAATAACAAACACTTTATTCATTTATTTGAAAAAAATACTGAATTTCTCATTTGTGCCAGGCATTATATCAGTTCTTGGAGTAACAGCAGAAAAAGGACAGAGAGGGCCCTTGCCAGCAAGGAATTTATAAATAATTAGCAAGTAAACAAACAAATAAAACAATAGCAAATTTTGATAAGAAGCAATGAAGGACAGCATGTTAGGGGCCAGCTCTGAGCAGGTGGCATTTACAGAGTCTTAACAATCTGGAAGGAACTCACTATGCAAATGGTGGGAAAAAAGCTTCCAGGCTGTGGGCACGGCATGTGCAAAGACCCTGAGGCCGGTGGAGGGAGCTTGGCTCATTTGTGGGAGAGTATGACACGGATGGAAGCCCAGGAGGTGGTC
>NW_007737280.1:13638-14164 GCF_000696425.1 Galeopterus variegatus | reverse complement strand
TTTTTTTTTTATTTAAGTTATTTCTTCCCTGTAGGAAAGTAAAGAAATCCATGATAAAATAATAATTAAATGCTGACAGTGCTAAATTTCTACCCAGCATGAGCTGGCAGCAGTTTCATACCAAAACATTAGGTCATTTGAAGAAAAGTCTGATTAAATGCCTCTGTAGGCTTTTCTGATTAGCCGTTCTTAAAAGAGTTGGTGACAGTAATGAAAGGGTGTAATTTGACAGCTGCAATTTACTTTTGTGAAAAAGGTAAAATAGTATAGTGTGTATGGGTGAGGTTTTTACAGGAATTTCTTGTTGGTTTTTATGAGTGGGGTTTGTTTTACTAATCATTAGTTTCTAGCAGTTCCGAAGAGCCACCAGCCAGGAATTATGTGAGATGAAAAATGTGCTGTGTTACTGGGGTGAGGGTCCGGGGGACAATTTAAATGCCAGGCTTTCTTTTCTTTCTTTCTCCCCCCCCCCTTTCTCCACACAGCAGTTTTCATATTTCCGGGGTTAAATGACCTTGACAGGAGC
>NW_007737280.1:10684-11526 GCF_000696425.1 Galeopterus variegatus | reverse complement strand
GAGTCACAATTATCCTACCTTTCTCTTTCACTATTATTTTTTCATTATCCCCTCCCTCTAAATTCACCTTCAGGGAAAGCTTGACCATTCTAGTTTCTTTGATCCTATCACAGTCTGCTCAAAATCCACAATAGCACCCCGTCTCCTGCCATTGTCTACTGCAGTTGCCCCACTGAGCTTTCCTCAAACCACACAGATCTACTTCCTGATTCCTAAATANACAAGGTAACACAAACTGGGGGGCTTATAGCGATGGAAATTTATTCCATGTTCTGGAGGCAAGAAGTCCAGATCAAGGTGTTGGCCTGGCAGTGCAGACTGAAGGCTCTAGGGGAGAATCTGCTCTGTGTCTTTCTCCGGGCTGGTGTTGCTGGCAATCTTTGGCGTTCCTTGGCTTGTGGCACAGCATAACTCCAGTCTCTGTTTCCATTTTGTGTCTCTCTATCTGAGTCTCTTCTCCTCTTCCTACAAAGACACCAGTCATGTTGAATTNTAAGTTAAGATTTCAGCTTATCTTTTTGGGGAACATAATTCAACACATAACAGTAGAGGTTGGGTAAGGTTTTCTACAGAAGAGTTTTGGAGACATTTCACAGGGATAAATCATGATCACCTTCAACTGTACTTTCAGAGCTTGTCCTGTCTTTATGCTTTTCCTGTCAAATGAGGAACCCGAGTCCCTTCCATTTATTATTAATGATGATGATATGGAGCTTTCACTTTTAGCACGGAGTGAGGCTTTGTGAGTCAATCTGAGGATTCACCATTAAAAAAAAGATAAAGTTAGAAACAATTCAGAGGCAAGATTTGAGTTGATATTTATTTGTAGGGATTGGGTTCTT
>NW_007737280.1:4818-5071 GCF_000696425.1 Galeopterus variegatus | reverse complement strand
GGCTGAATCTGTGCCTTCAACATTGGCCCCACCCTGGTGAGCAGATCTACAGCCCAAGCCCAGCCAAGAGGCCTCATCTACAGCTAACCAGGCGAGATCAGGTTGTAGTACAGGACATGGGCCAGCTCCTGGGGTCGGCTAGCTGAAGCTGGTAGTGGTGTGGTTAAGAGCTTGATTAGGTTCCCTTGGAATGATCCACCATTTAAGTATTGTGCTGAATTGGCACATCTCACCACCTTATGTATGGGATGGA
>NW_007737280.1:2324-2716 GCF_000696425.1 Galeopterus variegatus | reverse complement strand
TCTAAACCTTGGCTGTCTTGGCTATAAAACAGGAATAATATTTTATGACTCCTAATCAGGTTATTGTGATTATTAAATTAGATAATAAATGAATGGGCTTAGAAAACTATAAAGCACTATACAAAAGACCAGTGTGAATATTATTTGCTAGCGAGACTGTCTTTAATAAATAAAATGAAGTGATAGATATTTTTCATCTAAGTCACCTAAGATATTCACATGCAGTTGACAGAAAAAGAAATATAAATGACTCTTAAACATATGAAAAGATGCTTACCCTCACTGCTAATCAGAGAAATAGAAAAGGAATCATTAAGAGATCATTTTTACCTGTCAGATTGGTGAAGTTCAAAATAGTTGATAATACTCTGTCTTGACCAAGGTGAGGAGAA
>NW_007737280.1:0-242 GCF_000696425.1 Galeopterus variegatus | reverse complement strand
TTGTGAGCTTCAAACCTAACCTAGATATTACTTTTCCCTGACTTCCCAGTGAGCGGTGGAGTTGGCTGGAAAGAACCCTTGGGGCCTGCCGCCCCGGGAATTAATCTCCGGAGTAATTAGAGAGCTGTTCATGGGCCCTGGGTCCTCATTTGGATATTGAACATCTTGAGAAGTGACTCAAGTTCTGTCTTTTTTTATTAGACATTAAAAGTTAGCATCGAGTGATACTACCTCTCGAGTTT
>NW_007737279.1:22471-54839 GCF_000696425.1 Galeopterus variegatus | reverse complement strand
TACTGTCCTGTAGGGCCACTCCTGAGTGGACTGTAGTGCAATAGTGCAATGTCAGCATTTTCAGCTGACACCAACATATTGAGCCAACTCATATAGACTAGGCCTGAGATTTTTCATCCTCTATTAGCTGGTTATAAGGAACACCCATGAGACAGACCATAGATGTCAGCTGAGAAAAAGCAATATTGGTGCAGCACAGAAAGTTGGCATAGGGATCTGCGTCACCTGATCATGTAGCTAACATCGTATCTTATTATTTTTAATTTTTATTTCCCTGATTACCAGCAGAGACAGTATAATTTTAGAAGAAAACAGTTTGGCTTTCTACTCAAGAAAGTGTCCAAAAATGTCCATGAAATTTTAGGTCACTTTCATATCACACCCATAATTACTTAAGGGACTAACTTATGTATACTTTAAGTACAAGGAACACATGACTCAGGTCTTCTAAGCACCATGTTCTACAAAACTAAGCTTATCCAACCAAATACAATGCTGAAAGTAAAATTAGTGCTAAGCCTTATTTTAAACTTTTAATTCAAGATTACTGTAGTAGAACAGTGATAAAAATCCTTATTTACCCACTACCAAAAACTGAAAAGATATGTCTGTATGTTATGTTTATGATGAAAGATGGAGAAAACTAATTTTTATAATGCAAAATTTAACAAAAAAGCTACAAAAATGGCTTTAAAAGTTTTGTATGCTGTTAAACCAGGAAGAATCAGAAAGACCATTTACTAATTGTTATGATTCTAAAGCTCTATTCATCTGAGACTTGTTTTCACATTCTTACTCTCTTCCTTCTTCAACTGCTTTCCTGTGCTTGGGTAGGTGAGGTCTGTCGTGGTGGGACTGGAAATGACAGTCTTGATGGAACGGATCTGCTGTTGTCCCCAGTGAGCCACTCCTCTGCTCACCTCCAGGGTTAACTGGATCATACGGTTAATGGCTTGTTGAATGTCATCCAAACTAGGAACCATTACCTGTGGAGAGAAAAAACAAGTGCACAATACTGCCAGCACATACAATCCATCTCTCCAATTCTTGCCACACTATTCCCCACTGAGTGTGGAAATCCTCAGCTGGCCCAGTGGAAGCCTGCTTGGAGGAAACAGATGTTAGAGGAGGCTGGGCTGCAGACTTACTATCAATTCCTACAAGCAAAAATGGTTAAACTTAATATTTGTCACTCTTTACCTGTGAGGGTGGCTGGATATAGTGGAGAATTGTAGATTATGTGTTGGATGTCCATGGAGCAAAATAAATGAAGAAGCTACCCCAAGATTCTGACCTCAGTTCTTTGAACTATGCCCAATAAGCTAAGAAACTATGCTTCAGGAGGTCAGTCCATGAAAATGTGGTGTTAGATGAGTCACAGGATGCTCCTGCCTGGTCCTATCCTTTGGCCCATCACAGAATGCACCTCGGCTATCCTTTGCGGCTTGCAGTTCCAATGACAATAAGCAGCTGGGGTGGTTGTAGAGATAAGTGCCATGGGAAGACCTAGAGATTCACAATGCTCAGGACACAGCCTCCTTCTTTCTTTCTATTCTGCCATCCTTAGTGGGCTGCCTCACAGTCCTGAATTAGGGGTAAGGATTTGGACTTCTGATTATTTTATTTAGATAATTTAATGTCTAAGGTAAGAAAAAGCAAGGCAATTTGTAGGGTATTTGCAAATTGATGTCAGAACAGATGCTTACTCAACTCTTACACCAGCCTTCAGCACACCATGAGCTAGGCAAAAGTAATTTTTTAATAACAGATATAAGTGATAACATTTTGATTTTTGTTAAATACTGAGGCAAAGTGACAAAATACATAGCATTACTATGGGTTGAATTGTGTCCCCCAAAGGTTCATGTATTAATCCCCACTATAACAGTGTTGAGGGTGGGAAATCCTTTTATAGTAATTGAAAGGTGGGGCCTTTAAGATAGAACCATGCTCTAGTGAATGGATTGGCCCATTAATGGAGTAATAAGTTGATGTTTTAGTGGGTGGTAGCAGGCATGGTTCTCAATACATAGCATTACTATGGGTTGAATTGTGTCCCCCAAAGGTTCATGTATTAATCCCCACTGTAATAGTGTTGAGGGTGGGAAATCCTTTTATAGTAATTGAAAGGTGGGGCCTTTAAGATAGAACCACGCCCTAGTGAATGGATTGGCCCATTAACGGAGTAATAAGTTGATGTTTTAGTGGGTGGTAACAGGCATGGTTCTGATGGCTTTATAAGGAGAGCTAGTGAGCAGGTTAGCTCTCTCTTGCTCATCCATTCTTGCCATGTGACACCCTGCATTACTGTGGAGAGTCACCACCATCCAGATGTGTTCCCTGGACTTTGGACTTCCCAGTTTCCAAACTGTAAGAAATAAATTCTATTTTACTATAAATTACCCAGTTTCAGGTATTCTATAATGAGCAACAGAAATGGACTAATACAGATCAAGACATTACTCTAAGCGACAGTTCAGTTCCAGTATTATACTTCTTAAATCATTATCAAAATAGCATTGTATTTAATAATACTTACCACATTAGGAATTGCAAGATGTACTTCAGTTTTTATAAAGGAAACAATCTCATCTGACCACTTTCGTCCATGGCTGCAATAAGATGGACATTTACCTGATGAATCTTAACCTAAATTCTCATAAATGGCTTGTTACACTACAGGTTTCAATCCTAAAAATTAAGACCATTTTTACCATACCAATTACACAAAGATAATGTTTCTTATACATAAATTGCAGAGAACTAAGAAAATACAATGACTTAATATTCTTGGAAGTAAAATATTAGTTTCATATATATTTCCTAGTACTTTAAAGTTGTGCTCTCTCTCAGTAATAGCCATATAACAACATTCACTAAAGTCATTCTTTGTTCAGATGCAGGATGAGATTGCCAACGAAAAGCATATACCTTCATACACTTTTTAATACATACTTTCTTACAAGATTTAACAGGAGGTTTCTGGTCAAAGCCTTCCAAAATTGCTTTTTTAAACAATATTACTTATGAACAGACAGAAGAACAGAATACAGAAGCACGACTTCAATAATGACACAAACAGAACTGCAAATTAGTTTGGCTATCTCCCTCTGCCTTGACCTCCATCCCCATCCCAGACAAAACCGTAATAAATGCAAACTTTCCATTGTCTTTTTCTCTGGGAAGGCAAGAAATGCTGTCATTACTGAAAAGCTGCATCTCCACTTATATGTACAAGCAGACAGCAAGGTGGAGGGGGGGATCACAAGGAACGTAAAGACACCACAGTTCAAAAATGGGACCCAATCTCTAGCACACAGGTCCAATGGTTCCAGATAAACATATTAATGTAAAGAAATCATTGAACTAAAAGCAAAAGCAAACAAACAAAAACCCTCTAATTCAAAGTCTCCCTGAGCACTTTGAGATGCAGCAATAACACAAGTATAGACTGTAATACAAAGGGTGCAATCTGAGAACAAGAGTTTCATAAAGTATAAACAAACAGTTCAACTAATAGAAGCAATGAACAACACACGAGATTAGTCAGACTTGTTTGGAAAACTAGAGCATCAGCTTAAGGTATTCTCCAAAATTTCAGATGCAAAATACAAAGAGATAGAAATTACTTAAAGAAAAGGATGAAGGGCCGGCCCGGTGGTGCACTGCTACAGTGCGCCACTTGGGGGTGCGGCGGCGCTCCCGCCGAGGGTTCGGATCCCACATACAGACCGGTTCCCGCTCACTGGCTGAGCGAGGTGCGGGCGCAGCGCCGAGGTTTGCGATCCCATTGCCGGTCCGGTCCGGTACGGGCGTGACACTGAGGGTTGCGATCCATTGCCGGACACGAAAAAAGACAAAAAGGAAAAAAAAAAAAAAGAAAGAAAAGGATGAAGAAAAAACAAGTAACATTTATTCAATGCTTAATGTATGCCAGGCACTTTCCAAGTACTTTCCATGAATTAACACATTTCATCTTCACATTAACTCTGTGAGGCAGATCCTGTGACTGTCATTTCCACTTTGCAGATGAGGAGACCAAGGCAGGGAGAGGTTAAGCAATTTACAGAAGGTCACTCAGCTCAGAGATGCTTTACCACCTAGACCCATCACATGAGTCAACATAGATATGGTAAATTAAAGCATAGCACTCCTTTAATCTCAAGGACAGTCGTGTTTTTTCATCTGGAAAAGATTCTCTGTGTGCCCAACAGGATTAATGGGGGGGAAAAAAGATCTACATCTAAACATACAAGATGTGAATTTTATGAATAAAGAAGAAATCCTATAAACATCAAAACAACTACAAGTTGTTAAGGCAAGGAGCACACCCAGGGTCCTAGGCAGGAGCCAAGGGCAGCACCCACCGCCCGGAAGCAGGCAAGGAGCATGCTGAAAACACCACTTCTGCACAGGTGGCCCACCACAGCCACTGCCACAGCCATAGCTGCTACAAAAGCAGCTTGCCACCACAGCAGTAGCCACAGCCACCATGCAGGCATCCCACCAGACATTTGATTGCATTGACACAAGGAGAGGAACCATAGGAGACCAGAAAAAGAAGATGTCTCTCTCCTCAAAGCCCACTCCAAAGTAATAGAAGCAACTGCTCTGCCAGATGACCAGACATCAATATAGAGGTACCAGAAATACAAAAATCCAAGAAAATATGAACCACCAAAAGAATACAGTAATTCTCAAATACCAGACACTATAGAGCAAGAAACCCTAGAAATGACTGAAAAGGAATTCCAAGCAACAATCTTAAGGAAACTCACTGAGATACAAGAAGACTTAGACAACATAATGAAATGAGAAAAAAATCCAGGATACGAAGGAGGAAATTTACAAAGAGATTAATACCTTAAAAAAGAATGTAGCAGAACTCATGGAACTGAAAGATTCATTCAACAAAATAAAAAACACAACCAAGAGATTAAGCAGCAGGCTCAAACAAGCAGAAGAAAGAATTTCTGATCCTGAAGACAGTCTTTTCGAAATAACCCAGATGGACTGTTGTGAGGTGTTCGCACAGAGAAATCCAAGACCAATGTTGGTTTTATAGCTCTTTTAATAGTTGACAGCTCTTTTTAGTGTTACATCTCTTTTTGATTTTACAGCACTTCATTGCTTGCAAGCAAGGAGAGCACAAGCATTAGGCTCGTGTCTCCTTGAATGAGGGAAAAGGCCTGCCTTATATAGCCAAAAACTTCCCACCCAAGTTCTCATTTAGGTCCTCTTGTGCAAATGAGGGATGCAAGTCTATTAGTCTGGATTGGTTGGCTATGAGACATAGCTCATTGGTCAGTTCTGGAGCCTAATTTGCATGGGTGCAGGAAGCAAGCTAGGTTACAGAAGCTAAAGTTCCCAATTAAGACAGCCAAGCATAAAATTTCTAAAACAGTTTCTCCAGTGGAAGGGGACAGGCTTAACAATCAGAAAATGCTCAGGGTTCCCCACTACAGGACAAAAACAGGGGAAAAAAATTTTTTTAATGAATAAATCTAAGAGAGATAACAGACAACCTTAAGCCCACAAACATTTAATTCATGGGTGTTCCAGAAGGGAAGGAGAAAGGAAAAGGCATGGATAACCTACTCAATAGGATAATAATGGAAAACTCAGATATAGGAAAAGACATGGACCTTCAGATCCAGAAGGTTCAAAGATCCCCAAACAGATTCAACCCAAAAAGCTCCTCTCCAAGACACATTGTAGTAAAACTGGCAAAGCTCAAAGACAGAGAATCTTAAAAGAAGCAAGAGAAAAGCATCAAGTCATCTATAAGGGAGTCCCGATCAGACTAACAGCAGACTTCTCAACAGAAACTCTACAGGCCAGAAGAAAATGAGATGATACATTCAAAATACTAAAAGAAAAAAACTACCAGCCAAGAATACTGTACCCAGCAAGGCTATTCTTCAGAAAGGAGGGGGAAATAGTGTATTTTCCAGACAAACAAAACCTGCAGGAGTTCACCACGATATGACCAGCCCTACAAGAAATCCTCAAGGAAATCCTGCATCTGGAATCTGAAAAATGGTAACTGCTACCACGAATACACAACAAAGTAGCAAACCCACTGGTAGAACAAAAATGCAAATGAGGAAGGAAAGAAACTTGATCTTACCGCAAAAAAAACATAATGACAATGTAATAATGCCCCTACTTTATTTCTGATTTTAGTAATTTTGGTCTTCTCTCTTTTTTTCTTGGTCAGTCTCGATAAAGATTTGTAAATTTTGTTGATCTTTTTAAAAAATCAACTTCTGGATTTGTTGATTTTCTCTATTGTTTTTCAATTCCCTCTTTCACATATTTCTGTTATAATCTTTGTTATTTCCTACTTAACATTTGCTTCTGTTTTAGTTTGCTCTTCTTTTCCTATTTTCTTAAAGTAGAAGTTTCGATTACTGATTTGAGATTTTTCTTATTTCTAATATAGGTGTTTACAAGTATAAACTTTCCTCTAAGCACTGCATAAGCCCTGCATCCTATAAATTTTGATATGCTGTACTTTGATTGTTATCTCAACGTATTCTCTAATTTTCCTGTGATTTTTCTTTTTACCCACTATTTATTTAGGAGAGTGTTGTTTAATTTCCACACATTTGTGAATTTTCTAAATTTCTTTCTGTTATTGTGGTCAGAGAACATATTTTCTATGATCTTAGTCTTTTTAAATGTATTAAGGCTTGTTTTATGGAGAAAACTAAAAAAAAGTAACCTTATGAAGTAGGTACTACTATGTTAGAATTAAATGCCTTGATGTTTATGCAGTATTTAAAACTGTTACATAACCCATTGTAAATTAATATTATTCATGTATTTGTAAAATTGTGTTTTCTAACTTAACGACCTGATACTTTTGTGCTTTTGACACTTGTGATGAAAACTAATTAAACTAAGTGAAAAACTCTAAGGAGAAAGAAAATATGATGTGCATACTCATTTTAGGCTCAGAATTTCTCATCCTCAGCACTGTTGACATTTTAGGCCAGATAATTCCTTGTTGTTGGGGGCTGTCCTGTAGGATGTTTAGCAGAATCCCTGGCCCCTATCCACTAGAAGCCAGTAGCAACCCACACTTACACTGTGTGACAACCAAAAGTGTCTCCAGATATTGCCATATGTCCCCTGTGAGGACAAAATCTGTTCCCCAGCCCCACCAGGGGTACTGTTCTAGGCATCTCTCTCTCTTTCTCTCTCTCTCTGTCTGTCTCTTTCCATACAATGTCACTTTTATTGTGATCTCTACTTGACTGGAATGTTCTTCTCTCACTCCAAAAAAACCAACGTCCCACAGATTCCCTAGTTCAAATATGTTGATAATTAGCTAATTAACCTCATCCCTCATAGGCAGAGCCATCTCTCGTAATAACTTCGAATAGCATACATTATACGAAGTTATACGCGAGATCAATGAAGGCTATCTTCCAAAAAAAAAAAAGAAAAGAAAAGAAAAAGAAAGAAAGAATAGAAAAATAAAGAAATTGCTGAACACAAAAGGCAGAAATGATACAATAATAAGTAGGTACAGTTCAGCAAGTAAAGCCTTCCAAGGCCCTTGTAATTTGAAATAAGGCTAGAAAATATAAAACTATAGATAGCAGCACTCTTTTCAAAACTAGAACAAAATATGTGCATTCTAAATTTAAGGGTAAACACTTAAAGAATTGAAGTACATGAAGAAGAATAAAAAGTGAAAATTATCCATCCCAAAGACATCTGATAATGAAATGAATCAAAGAAAAAAGACAATAAGAAGATAATACAAAATAAAACATCATAAATTAAGGGCAACTCTATCAAAAATCACGATAAATGGCTCTCTCTGCTTCTGCCATTGTGCCATGTGATACCTTGCACTGCTATAAAGCCACCAACAAGGCTCTCACCACATGTGTTCCCTGGGCTGTGGACTTCCCAGCCTCCAAAACTGAAGGCTCCAACCTCCTACAACTCTCGAGGGTCTAATCCTGTCACCTGTCAATCATGTTAGTTACTACATTGCTTCTGATCCATTCCTTACTTTCTCATCTTTCCCAGACCTGGCCTGTGCTCAAGCCCTTAGCTATGCCTTCCTCAACAAATTCTTTTTATCATTAGCGCATCAGAGCAATTTTCTTCCTCTGTGAAACTTTCTCAACCATTCCAGCCCCAGATCTCTCTCCTGTCTTGGCACTGATCACCATAGCAGTCAGAGAAAAACACTGAAATAATGCTGCAACAGGAGGAAAGGAAGAAAAGGGTTATTCTTTCCTTTAACAAATATTTATTGAACATCTCCTGTTTTCCTGTATTCTACCAGTTGCTGGGGATACAATAATGAGCAAAACATACAGAGCTCTGCCCTAAGGAACCCATGTGTCCAACCTTGCTGGATAACAAAAATGCCAAATAATAACAAAAAAGCCAAACATTAAAAAAAAAAAAAAAAAAGCCAGGTCAGTCTGAGCCCAAAGACTGAGCTTTTTTCATTTTAATAAAATGTCACAAACATCTAATAATCAGGGAGTGGGGAGGGATGGGAGAGACAATTACAAAGGGGCAATAGGAAACTTTCAGTGGTGGTGATACCTTAATCATCTTGATTGTGGTGATGGTCTTATGGGTGTACACGTGCGTCATAACAAATTGCACACTTAAAATATGTGCAGTTTATTGTATGTCAAGCATACCTCAATAAAGTTGTTAAAAAATAAAGTCATTATGATCAAGGAAAAAAAACCACAATAAGTGTAAACAGATTATAAAGTCTTTTGAGAGGGATAAATAGATTCAATTTAAAAATCAGGTATATTATACTTTGAAGAGGTAAAACCAAAAACTACTTGCTGGAAAAAAAAAAAGCCAAAAAAAAAAAAAAAAACCAAAAATAAAAAAAAAAAAAAAAAAAAAGCCAGGTCAGTCTGAGCCCAAAGACTGAGCTTTTTTCATTTTAATAAAATGTCACAAACATCTAATAATCAGGGAGTGGGGAGGGATGGGAGAGACAATTACAAAGGGGCAATAGGAAACTTTCAGTGGTGGTGATACCTTAATCATCTTGATTGTGGTGATGGTCTTATGGGTGTACACGTGCGTCATAACAAATTGCACACTTAAAATATGTGCAGTTTATTGTATGTCAAGCATACCTCAATAAAGTTGTTAAAAAATAAAGTCATTATGATCAAGGAAAAAAAACCACAATAAGTGTAAACAGATTATAAAGTCTTTTGAGAGGGATAAATAGATTCAATTTAAAAATCAGGTATATTATACTTTGAAGAGGTAAAACCAAAAACTACACTTAAGTGAAGGGATTGAAAAAGATATAACAAAAAAAAACCTGAGAAAGCAAAATTAATGACAGACTAAAAAGCATTTGAGGAATCAGGATTAATACAGATAAAGAGATTCACCAAATAAAAATGAAAAAACATTGTTCTTAAGCGTGTATAAGTAGTATGACCTTGTATGCACTTAACAACATAGACTTAACATACATAAAACACGAACTGACCAAAAGAGAAGGAAAATTTGACAAGTCCACAACAGTGCAATTAAAGTAAAAATCAGCTATGAAGGCTTGGGAATAAAACTAACAAAAATGTGCAAGACCTTTACACAGAGAATTATAAAACTTCACTGAGATATATTAAAGAAGACTTACATAACTGCAGAGGTGATAAATAATTCTGAATGGAATATTTACTATTTGTAAGAATGCTAACTCTCTCCAAATTAATCTATGGATTCAATGCAACTTAAATACCACCACCCCAAAAAAGGTGATTTTTCAGCAACTTTTGCTTGGTCAACTAATTAACCAAATGGAAAAATGTATATATACTGGTCCCCTACCTCACACTAAGCATAAAAATCAATACCATGTGAATTAAGTCCCTAAATGTAAAATATAAAACTATAAAACCTTTAGAAGACATTATGAAGTAGGGAAGGATTTCTTTTAAAAGACATAAAAATAACAAATCACTAAGAAAAACATAAATTTGGGTATTTTAAACAAAAGATTGGTTAATTTGAATATTTTTAAAAATTAGCAAAGGATAGTGAAAATGAATAAAGAAAATGAAAAGATAAGACAACCAAGAGATAGTTGCTGTATTATTATCAACAAAGTAATATATTGAGAATATTTATAAATTAATCCAATTCAATAGAAAAATGAACAAAAAAAGAACACAAATTTTAAGGAACAGAAAGGACAAATGGCACTTAAACATATGAAAATATACTCAATCTCATCAGTAACTGGAAAAATGAGCATTTAAATCCCAAGAAGATACCATTTCACACCCCATACGTTGGCAAGAATTTTTTAATTGAATAATGCTGTTTTCAATCATGAGGAGCAATGAGGTCTCTCATGCTAAATGAGGCATGCACATAAACGAGGACTCAGCAAATCTACTCTTAGAAGGTGCAGCAGGAGACAGGTACAAGAATACTCACAGAGGCTTTATTCCTAATTGCCCAAACTGGAAACAACCCAAATGACCATCACCAGGAGAATGGATAAAGAGATTGTGTATACTCCAATTATACAGAAGTGAAAATAAACTATATCGACATAGGTGAATCTCAAAAATATAATACCGAGCACAGTTCAAATACAGGTAAAATTAAGTGACACATTGATTAGAGATACAAATAGGTAGTTCCCACATACAGACCGGTTCCCGCTCACTGGCTGAGCGAGGCGCGGGAGCAACACCGAGGGTTGCAATCCCGTTGCCGGTCCCCGGTCCGGTACGGGGGCAACACTGAGGGTTGCGATCCGTTGCCAGACACGGAAAAAGACAAAAGACAAAAAAAAAAAAAAAAAAATGCAGATTCCCCACACCCCAAGCAAATCAGAATCTGGACTTGTGCTATAGATAACTCTATTAAACACGATAACTGAAAACATAGTTGTACACTCTGAGTCAAATGGATTGGTGCTACAATCCCAAAAGTCAGATTTACTATATAAGAAAACATGGTCAATCACTGTAGTGGGAGACAACTATATAAACTATAATAGACAGAATCACATCAAAAGTTGATGATACTGAGGAAAACTGTAGATTGCTATAACTTGGCTGATCCTACAGTCAAAGCTGATCCTGAAAATTATATTCTCTGGATTTTGTTATAAATTAGACACAGAATGGCTGCAGAACTGCCTGGAAGATGCACCACGGGGGGTGATCTACAATGCTATGAGTCAAAATTCGGTGAAACTGCATAAGGTTGTTCCACAATAAATACCTTTTTAAATTCATCCTCTTTATTATTAGTACCAACAACCTCATTCACATTATTAGCCTCATAATCTGCACTTTCACCCTCTTCTGTTTCACTTCCAAACACAACATGTTTCCGCTGTTCTATAAATAGAAGACAAAACAAAAATGTAACATTTGATTTTTTAGCATTAGGTTTATTCTATATGTGAAATCTAAGGAAACTCCTTTTTAAAAAGCTCTTTTAAAACTTTTAAAAACTTTTTTTTACATTTTTTATATTTACTTTTTTTTTTGTATTTGTTCCTGTAGGAATTATCCTTGAAATCAATTTAAATCACTCATCTCAACAGAATCGTCATTCTATTAAGAAATACATTGTCTTAATATCTACAATTTTAAAAAATTAAGTGAGTTTTACATATAATCTTTCTAAATTATCTGTTTACTTTTTGTGTTTTCTAACTTAACGACCTGATACTTTTGTGCTTTTGACACTTGTGATGAAAACTAATTAAACTAAGTGAAAAACTCTAAGGAGAAAGAAAATATGATGTGCATACTCATTTTAGGCTCAGAATTTCTCATCCTCAGCACTGTTGACATTTTAGGCCAGATAATTCCTTGTTGTTGGGGGCTGTCCTGTAGGATGTTTAGCAGAATCCCTGGCCCCTATCCACTAGAAGCCAGTAGCAACCCACACTTACACTGTGTGACAACCAAAAGTGTCTCCAGATATTGCCATATGTCCCCTGTGAGGACAAAATCTGTTCCCCAGCCCCACCAGGGGTACTGTTCTAGGCATCTCTCTCTCTCTCTCTCTCTGTCTGTCTCTTTCCATACAATGTCACTTTTATTGTGATCTCTACTTGACTGGAATGTTCTTCTCTCACTCCAAAAAAACCAACGTCCCACAGATTCCCTAGTTCAAATATGTTGATAATTAGCTAATTAACCTCATCCCTCATAGGCAGAGCCATCTCTCGGGTCCCCTTCAAAACTCAGCATGGCACACTCACCTTTTTAGCAAGTGCACCCCTGGTCCAGTCTCCTGCCTCACACAAAGACATCCTCACACAGATTCCCCAAGCAGGGGGTGGTGAGAAGAGCAGGTATTTGAGCAAACAGGGATCACGATCAACAGATACGTTCCCTTACAGTACCCACAAGTAAAAACAGTTCTATCTAATCAGTTCTTATTTAGAGCTTGCACACAAAACTTGAAAATGAAAAAACTCTTTCTCTTCAAATTTATTAAAGAATTCTAAATATCTAAGACAGGACAATCAGAGCAAAACTAAAAGTCCCATGTTCTTAAGCCACAATCTAGGAAGAAAGAAGAAAAATCTCCCCTATCAGGGAATCTTTTCTTAAAATTCTCTGTCCCAATAAAGAGGATTAAAATTTAGTGGCTTATTTATTGGGCTTTTATTTACTGAAATTATCAGAACCTTGGACATTCTGGGTGGTGGGGGGCGGAATAAGATTCTGAAATTACAAGAAAATGAAATCCAATAGGGTCAAAATTGTTTCAACAACTTTAAATAATTCAAGCAACTTGTCATACAGGTTTGCCTCAACAGACTGGTAGAGTGAGGAAGTTTTTCTTATTCCCAGTCAAGCAAACTAAATGAGGATCCTGAAGGCTTAGGCAAAATCAAAAACTAAGAGTTAAGACACTAAGCTTTTTAGGCCATTCTTTAATCAAGGGGGAGGTAGGAATACATGCTGTGATAAGATCTTTGCTTCTTTGGGAGTACACTCTTCAGCTAGGCATCATTCATCAGTATCTTGAGCCTATGAAACAAGCTAAGTAGGAATGCATAGTTCATTTTAAACAGAGAAGGGTCTAGGAAAAAAAAATTGTCTTAAAACACTGTATTACCCAAATTATAGTTTTTCAGGACTCAAGAAAATTATAGATTTTATTATTACCTAGTTCACAATTGCTATACATTAAAAAAAAAAAGGGTTAATGTATCAGGCCTGAAACCAATATCCATAGAAAAGCCTGTTTGCAAGGTTGGCCCTTGTTTGAGAACTTGAATTTCAAAAGGGTTCCCACCACTCCCTGACAAAGAAGAGCTCTTTAAATTCAACCTGTTTTTACAGTGGGGTTTATTCTGAACACCTGCTGGGAGTCTGGAATTTGGTACCTGCTAAGCAGAAGATGCCTACACAAGGACATATCTGTGACTCCTGCGATTCAAACATTATAACTAGCAAAATTACCTGGAGTCTGCTTTGTTGTTTTTCCAGTGTACTTAACTTCATAAATTTGCTCAAATATTGATATAAGTTCTCTGACAGCTTCTTCCACATGCTTACTTTTGTGGTTAAGAACCTCAGCCCATTCTTTTGTATATGTCTATTAAATAAAAAAATGACTATTAAGTTCCAGATACTTAAAAACACTGTGAATATTATTGATATGACTTTAATTTATAAAACTATAATTAACTTCACATAAAGAAAATTAGCGATAGTTCCCAATGCCATAATGTTTCAGATCCAAATTGTCAATGGCTAAAAACACAGTTGTTGAAGCCCAAGCAAGAAAAAGGAAGAGAAAGAAGGAAAATCCAAAGTCTTTGAGCTTTGTCTGACTCAATCACACATAGATCTCTACCTTTGCATTCATATGGGTGAAAAGAAAGAAGGGTGATAAAATATAGAGATGATATCAAAAGTTGAAAATGAGACTTTGTTTTTAAAAAGGAAAATCCAAAGTGTTGCTTTGAGATTTAAATGAGATGTTTTTAATTGAGCATGATATTATATGCCAAGCATCCATTTAAGAGCTTTACATGTATTAACTCATTTAATTAAACAACAACCTCTTGGAATAGATAATATTATTGTGTCTATTTCACAGATGAGAAAACTGAGGCTCAGAAAGGATAAGAAATTTGCCGAGGTCACCCAGATTACCATCTGGTAATCTTTTCATTCCCCAAAATTAGTGTTGTGTGTCAGGTTTCCAAAACTGATTTCTTCCCAGAGTGTTAATATGATTTGCCCTGTCATTCCAAATCTTATTGTGTCTTCACTATAATGTCCCACCTGATGGCGTATCTGTGGGATGGCAGTCCAAGTGTTACTAGATCTTAGACCACTCCAGGGTAAGTGACTGGGGCAGAAGTGATTGGCAAAGATGCTCTTCAGAATTCCTGCATCTTGACTTATGGTATTGAGACTTACCACTTATCTAATAATAACAGCTTCTGTTCTGCCATCAATACAAACACCACATTCATATTCTATCACACTTAATTTATCCCAGTTTCCCTCCTTTGTGTGATCTGTTTCTCTTCCTATGCATATTAAAGTTCTTTGTTCATGTATTCAAAGTAAATTCTCTCTGGTAGCATGAGCTTCTCCTGCTGAGCAGATGGTAGTGTCAAAACAGTTATAAATACATACTGATAGAAGATGGTTTTCTTTATAAATGGGACAAAAGGAAGGAAACCAATATAGAAATTTCCTAATCCTTTGTATTCTGTTCATATATAGGTAAGACCAGGTATAAAGTGCATACAGTCAAATTCTAGGATTAGCGAGAGGAAAAAGACAGGCAGGAAATTACTCTCCAGGAGGAAAACTTGAGACTTCTTTGGAAAATTTCAATTGCTGAGAAAAGACCACTACAGCAGTTGAAGGACTCTCCCTTCCAGAATAAAATGGAATCCAGGGAACAGAGCAGATAGGGAGAGTCCCAGGTTAACAGTTTTGCAGCTAACTAGAAAGTAATCAACCCAGGTTGAAATAGGGATTCAGAGGGCTCTAAAAGGGGGTGCTTTTGATGGGGCGGGGGGAGGGGAGGGAGAGAATGGAACTCTGACGTAATAGTGTACTTGACAGAAAATGTGACAAGGGAGGCAATTAGAAAGACCAGGAAAAATAAAAAACTGTATAAGAAAAGATATAGTACATGTACAATACATAGTACTTTATTGGCTAATATTTACATAGGCATAATAATGTGTTGCTATTTAACAGTTACTGTTTAACTGAAAATAATAATGACCAGGAAAAATAAAAAACTGTATAAGAAAAGATATAGTACATGTACAATACATAGTACTTTGTTGGCTAATATTTACATAGGCATAATAATGTGTTGCTATTTAACAGTTACTGTTTAACTGAAAATAATAATGTTAACGATATACAGAAGAAAAGGGAAAAGTGGTAAAGGATAGGGTCAAAGAGCTAAATGCTCATTTATTAAAGTAAAAAGAAAATAATGTTCAAATTTGCCAACTCAAGAAATAATATCCCAAGGATATTACTTAGAGATGTAATATTATAAGAAATAGCTAAAAGTTAAAAATGGGTGCCTTTCCTAGCACCATATTGTTATCTCCAAATACCATTTTCAATAGTACCATTGAAAGGGACGAGGGCTCACTGGAGAAACAGATGATCCCAGATCTAGGGCAGGAAATGTACAAGATGAGCCGGAGATACCCAGTAGTTCCAGAAAGCAAGATAGTTTTCAAAGACTGCTGGAGTCATACCAAAAACACAGAAGCCAACCTGAAGGATTCTACTAAACAAAGATGGGAAAATTTCAACATCAAAAAGAATAACAACTGCAATGAACGGAAATCCCTCAAATACATAAAAATCCATAAATTCATAATGATATTTTTAAAAGTTTAAACTCAATGATTATTTTAGAAGTTGCTAGTAAACCAACTTTTTATTCTGAAAACTGGTCTATAAAAGATGATGGATATGCTAAATACCCTGATTTGATTATTATACAAAACACCGACTGTGAAACTCAAAATGAGCATTAAGGATTTGACCTAAGAAAGGGGTAGTAGGTATGGAAAAGATGAGGCAATTCAACCATAATCTGAGTAAGAGGTAAAACCTGCCTACGCCTTAAGACTGGCTGGATTTAGGAAACAGAGGTGAGGTAAGGAGTCCAGGTTTCTAAGTGATTTAAGGGAAAGTATGTTGTACTTAAAACCATGAGAAAGAAGATGTGGCCCTGGGAGCATGCACAGAAGAAGAGCCACGAACCAGAGAACTCCAGCATTACGTTAAGGACATTAGTAAGATATTGTCTAGGGTGTGGCCATGGGTGCGAGCTGTTGAGGTCTTCTGAGTCTTTGGAACTGAGGATGTCCAAAGAAAGCTAACATTTCTAACTGCTACTAATCCATATTTCTACTTTAAGGTGGCCAATTCACATTTTAGGTTTATGTGCCAGTATTTTTGTGATTATGATAAATAAATGCTTACCTCATTGAGAGTCAACATATCTTCTACTTTGGTAGCACCACTTTCGGGCAGCGAAATTAACACAGTTTTGGCTATCTCCTTTAGAACTGTATCGATATGCATTTCACACAAGTCACTGATCTACCAACCAGAAAAAAAAAAGTGGAAAAAAAAAAACCTCTTTTCATCCCAAATGTGCTTGAGTTATAAATTAATGTAGAGGGCTACATCTGGAAACTTGGATCCTGAGCCAAGCATAATTTGGTGAAAATTTTAGGAGTAAAGCTGTAAAGAAAACTTGACATGGAGCTAAAGTTTTCTTGAGCAACAACACGTGCCATAAATTCCTATGCGTTATCTCCTTTAATCCTCATTACAGTACATGATGCATTAATATCTCAGCTTTACACCTAAAGATACCAAGGCTCAGAGAAGTAAAGTAATCTGGGGAGGAATGCATAGCTTGAAAAAGGCAGAGAATCCTACCCAGGTTTACCTGATTCCAAAGCCTCTGAGTTTGTCTATTACACAACACTGCCATAACAAAGACTAGCACATCTAAAAAGATATGCGTGGCCTATGGAGCAAACATTTCAAAAACGAGTAGACAGTCTCCAATTAGATGACCACTTCATCTAATTCATATTAGATGTGTTAATATTAACATTTAAGCACTGCACTCTGCCATCTTCAACAGTCTACAGTTATCCCACTTTCTAAACAACTGTGTGTAGTCGAACCATCATTTTAACATATTAAAGGCAAGGTAATTCAGGTACAAGGACAAGGTCCCAAAGCAGTAAAAGAAACATAACACTTTTTTAACTTAATAAATGTACTTTTAGTTAAAAGTCACACCCTTTAAAGAGCTTCCATAATCATACTATTACTTATATCCTGAGTATTAATGTGGATAACTTCTTTTTAAATGTATCAGTCATACCTTTTTTAAAAGTTGATTGAACATATTCAAAACTGATTCAACTTCCTGAAAAAAGCTTTCCAGTGTTAAAGATGACCATGTTAATATTGTGACCCCTTGCCTCAACACAGATTCCACCTATAAAAAGCAAAAACGTAACAGTTTCCATTATTAACAGGAGCATCTGCATTTATAGAAAAGACTTTCTTTTATTACCTTTATATTTCCTTAATTATATTTTCCCTATATACACCTAATAAAGGTATATACCTCTATCTACCTAAGAAAGATGACTTTTTGTTTTTAATTACCTTTGGCTATGCAAGAAGCAATCATGGATTTTGAGAAAGTGCTTATGATTTAGGTTTAGTTATTTTTCAAACAGAACAAAACTTAGACAAGAAATCACCCTTCAGGAAAAAAACAGAGCAATAAAGATGAACCAGAAAGAAGAACAAGGCAAGAATAAATGTTCTAAAATCCATAATCTTTAGAACTGGGATATAATTTTAAATAACACAGAAGTCAATACAAACCTTCAGGAATACCAACCTTTTTCATTTTAGGGGTCATCAGATTAACAAACACAGAAGGCACTTCCTGACATAACTCATCATAATACTGCAGAAGACCCTGTAAAAATATCAAAATGGCATATTTTACTTTAATTCATTTGATTCATACCAGGAAGATTTCATTATACCTGTTTCCTGATAGTCCTGCCTTTGGGGGCTACTTATTTAAATTTATATTAATTTACTGTAATTTTCCTCACCTGTGAATTACCTGAGCATCCCCTTTAAGATATGAGTCACTGGAGCTTTCTAGATTTCCATTTTTAATATTTATTATTTGTCTTTCTAGATTTATGTTTTTTTAAATAGTTTGGATAATTATCTTTTTGTGACATGTATCATATACGTTTCTTTCTTTCTGTTCTTTATCTTCTGACACATTAAAATATACTCATCACTTGCTTTCTTGAATGAAAATAAATTTTGCTTCTCCACACAATCAGAATTAATTAGCTTTCATGCTTTCTTTTAGATATTTTTTAGAGATGAACCATGATGATCAGCTTTTGATCATTTTGTGATTTACTACACCATGTGATGGGAGATGTGGATTCAAGTTACTTCTTCCCCAAATTAATAATATTAAACTGTTTCAATTTTTACTTAATAGTTTTGAAGTTCTTGATTCCTTTCCTCTTTATTACTTATAGTAGAGGTTTTATTATACTTGGCATGTGGCAAAGGACTTTGACTTTCATAATACCACTTAATGCTAACAAAAATCCTGTAAGACGCAATGCAAATGATATTAGCCTCAATTAATAACAGTACTTTGACACTCAATTCTCCAAAGTCACAATTGGCCAGTGCAAAAATCTAGAATTTTTGATGTCAAATCCACAGTTTCCAGAATGCCAACATTCCTCTGAGTTTTTTTATATAACAATTAAATACTATTTTGGTAAGAGCTAAAACTATAAAATTCTTAAAAGAAAACACAGGTATAAATCTTCATGACCTTGAATTAAGCAAACATTTTTAGATATGACATCAAAAACAGACAAAAGACAAAGTAGATAAATTGGATTTAATCAAAATTGAAATGATTGTGCTTCAAAGGACACCATCAAGAAAGTGGAAAGATAACCCACAGAATGGGAGAAGAATTTTACAAATCATATATCTGATAAGAGACTAGTATTTAGAACACATAAAGTATTATAACTAAAAAAGAAAAGGACAACCCAATGTTAAAATGAGCAAAGGATCTGAATAGACATACAAAGATCTACAAATGGCTGATAAGCACATGAAAAGATGCTCAAAATCATTAGTCATCAGGGAAATGCAAATAAAAATAACACTAAAATACCATTTCACATCCATTAGGATGGCTCAAATAAAAAAGACAGATAATAGCACATGAAAAGATGCTCAAAATCATTAGTCATCAGGGAAATGCAAATAAAAATAACACTAACATACCACTTCACATCCATTAGGATGGCTCAAATAAAAAAGACAGAGTACCAGTACCTGTCTTTAATAAAAAGACCAGTACCAACAAGGATGGAGAGAAACTGGAACCTTCATACCCTGCTGATGGGAATGTAAAATGATGCAGTCTCTTTGAAAACAGTCTGGCAGTTCTTTAAAAGGTTAAACATAAAGTTACCAAGTTACTGAAACCCAGCAATTTCACTCCTAGGTATAGACCTGAAAGACTGAAAACATATGTATACACAAAAACTTGTACATAAATGATCACAGCAGCATTACTCACAAGGTTAAACATAAAGTTACCAAGTTACTGAAACCCAGCAATTTCACTCCTAGGTATAGACCCGAAAGACTGAAAACATATGTACACACAAAAACTTGTACATAAATGATCACAGCAGCATTACTCACACAGCTAAAAAGTGGAAACAACCCAAATGACTATCAACTGATGGACAGATAACAAAAATGTGGTATAACCACACAACAGAATATTATTTGGCCATAAAAAGGAATAAAGTACTGATACATGAAACAATATGAATGAACTTTAAAAACATTGCCTAAGTGAAAAAAGTCAGTCACAAAAGACCACATACTGTATGATTCCATTTATATGAAATGTCCAGAATAGGTAAAACCATAGAGACAAAAAGATTAATGGTTGCCAGGGGTTGGGTGTGGGGAAAGTTGAGGGAAAATGGGAGTGAATGCTAATGGGTATATGTTTCTTTATGGGGTGATAAAAATGTTCTAAAATTGATTGTGGTGATGGTTGTGCAACTTTGAGAATATACTAAGACCACTGAATTGTATACCTTAAATAGGTGGGTGAATTGTACGGTATGTGAATTATATTTCAATAAAGCTATTACTTTAAAAAATTGTTTTGGGAATCTCTATTCTAAAACATGTGGAGTATACTAACATTTATAAAGCAAATGTATTTCACAGGGCCTAGCCTCCAAAGCCCTGTAGTTTCAGGTATAACCTAACTTTTAAAAATTACATATAGAAATGTTAAGCTTGCAAGAGACAGGAAACTTTCTCCAGGCTAAAGTCTCTGCTGTAGATAAAGAATTGTAACACAGCAAAATTGCTGGCTCAAGGACAGATGCCCTTTGAGCAGGTTAACCTAAAGTTACTTGATTGTTATGTAAATATACTGAGGAAACTGCTGTAGGAAAAGACAGTATTTTCTAAGAACAAGTTTTTGTTGGTGGATCGACTTAACTTTTTACAAATTGCATTATGGAATGTCACTTTGTTATTTCACTGATGTTACCAGCCTCTATTATTAAACTATACTTAGCCATAACTTCACCTATGTTCCTTTTCTGTAACTTTCTGGCCTGGAGAACAAATACTGAGACAGAACCACAGTTCAGGGTTATTCTTCCAAGGAGGAATGCCTCTCCCTTGAGGGTTCCTGGAAAATTAACCCCTTCGGGGCTTCTCACTGCTCAGAAGAAACGGGCTTTGAGTAATCCTTTGAGTCTACATCACCCAGGGGGAGACAGGTGACAGAGTGTAACAATAACATATCTTTTTTGCTGTTGCTCTTAATGTCACATATTAATATAATTGTCATTTTAAATTTATAATAATTTCTAATGGAGTAAATTTTTGAAATATTCTTTGATATTCTTGTTAGATTAGTTTCCAAAAGAACTTCAGTTGTTCATATGCCTACTCATGGGCTTTAATTAAACCAAGAGATTTAAATATAATGATATATTTTAAATAGTAGATTCACACTACTATTCCCAGCAGCAGGAAATGTCTGTATTTACTTATTATATTATTGATTATAAAAGTAGTTAATAAATTTTGCACCACAGCAAATAGACATTTTTTCTCCTCGCTGAATGATTTGCTATTAATTACATGTATTTATCTTATATTTATACACATTAATTTACATGTATTTATCTTATAATCCCTATTTCATTAGTCCTCTATTGCTGGACTTAGATTTCAGTCTTTTGCTATTACTAATAGTGTTGAAAAGAATTTCACTTATCTAACTCTCTGCATTCCCAAAATATATGTCCACAGCCTTCCTAGAGAAAGCAAAGAAGACTGGGGTTAATATAGCTTGCTGTTTTAGCTGGCTTTCTAAAGAAATTCTGGTCTCACTTACTTTGGTTTCACATTTCAGAATCTATGCATTAGGATTTGAATATATTTCGACTTAACCTCTTTCATGACATTTTTTAATGTCAGTTTTTGTCCACCATTTTTTAAATTTTAGTTTGCCCCACTACTAAACTTGAATTGAAATAATATTCCATTTTACCCCACAATATTGAAGAATCATTTCTATTTTTGTCATTTTATAGTCATCCCACTTTATGAATTCATATTTTATTAGTACTCTAGGATTAAATATATTGTAAAATTTAAAGCACTTAATCTATAAAATTATATTAAGAATATTTTTTAAACTTGCTATTTAATCACTTTTTATTCAGAAGTCTGTCTGATTTCTAATAATCTGCTCACTTTCTGCTTTCTATCTCCAATCTTTCCTTTTGTTTGCCACTTAATCTATAAAATTATATTAAGAATATTTTTTAAACTTGCTATTTAATCACTTTTTATCAGAAGTCTGTCTGATTTCTAATAATCTGCTCACTTTCTGCTTTCTATCTCCAATCTTTCCTTTTGTTTGTGAGTTAGTATTTTAATTTTATCAAGAATCAACATAGTAACAAATTTTCCCTCAATGTCATATCAGCACAACCGCAGGGATATACTTTTCTTTTATCAAAAATCATCCTCAAAAATAATTAGAAAACATAATCTATCTTACCTGCAAATGCAGTTTGTCTGCTTTCAATTTATTTTCCAATTTTAGCAATCTCTTTGCCTGTTCTGGTACATCCAACTTCATTTTTATCATGCACTTAGTTTCCCGAACAACTTCCAAAATTTTGGGATCAAAATTAACCAGCAACTTCCCTGTTTCTGGATGTCGCACAAAAAGTGTGGCTTGTAAAGCTACAAATAAATGACAGCTGACATTACTTATTCTGGATTTCCTGTCTGATTCCAGCTCTGTTTACATGTCTGTCTTCTCCACTGGACTACTAAATTCTTAAAGGCAGAACAATAGTTCTGGATGTCCCAGGTGTTAAGGCACAGTATCTAGCACATAGCTGGTACTCAAAACTTAGATAAATGAAAGCAGAGTGTCTTCAATGCCATAAAATCAGAGAGATGAAAACTGACCAAGAACTGATAACCTTTGTGCTATGAACTGGAATACGTTTCTGAGTGGGTCGAAGAGATCTATAAGACAATGTTAGTTTATTTTTATCAATCATGACTAAACCCCTGGGAAAGAACCAGAAGATGGGCAGAATTACAAACGATGACACACCTCCTAGATTTCAAAGACTTTTCTATGCCTAACCCCAAACTGTAAGGAGGTTTATCTCAATTAAATCACCATTCTGAATTCCTGATAACTAGGTTAATTTCTGGTATCATCAGTAAGAAATATTTATTAAACACCATTGAGTTGTAAATTTCTAGAATGCAGAAGTTTTTTTACACTACAACTCATATAAATGTCATTCACATAAAAAGGCATTTTCAGATATGCCTTCTATTGTGAATTAAAAATGTGTAATCCCAAAAGGTTCTGCTGGGTAGCCTTACATAATTTGTTATCCTAACATAAATTACATCGAGAGGTATAATAATAAAACACTTATAGACTAGTATGTGCTAGCTTGAATTACGAACAAACACTATTAACATGAGAATTTCATTATAATCACACAATCTCCCAAACTTCATATTACTTCATAGAATGTGGCTGCATCAAATTTCTAATAAGATAAAATAGTCTATATCCCTTTGAAGATGGTTGACTTTTACTGATCAGATAAAATTAGTCTTGATATAGTTCTTAACAATACAAGTTCCAAGAGGATTTCAACTAAAATTTTATCCAACCCCTTTGGAATCTTTTTAAAATTGGGTTAGAAATAATTTATTCTCTGAAGTAAATTTCAAAATAACTTTTAAACATTCATATAATAAAAATCTGTCTTTCTTGAGACTGTACTGAGCTTGCTTGAAAGGACAAAAAGGTCATCAAGATGACTAAAACAGATCAATAATGACAGCCAGAAACTCTGCTCCAGGACTGAGAGCATTTTACCCCATGTGAATCACCATCAGAGAAACTGTATTGAGCAACCAAGTAAAAGAGGCTGACACTAAGTGCCCAATTATTATTCCAAGTTCTACATAGTTAAGTATAGTCACATCAATAGAACAACAGGAAGCCTTCCACAGCAATTCATTTCTGATAGTCTATGCATACATGAAAGAATTTAACTTTATATTGTTTATTTTACTTGTGACCACTTCTCCTGGGCATCAATACATTGCGATGAGTCTATGAAACCCAATAGGTGTCAACTGATGTTCTCAAGGGAAAAGAACTCTCCAGAAAACTTGATAAAATTGTTATTTATCAAGACTGTCTGATTAAATATTTAAATAGCCCCCAAGCATGTCTGGCACCTTTAGAAGCAGTACAGTATAACGGTTAAGAGAACAAACTCAGGAGCCTGACGACATGAATTTAGGCTCGGCTATTTACCAGCTGTGTGACCTTGGGCAAGTCACTTAACCTCTCAGTATCTCAGTTTCCTCATCTGCAAAGATAATAATAGTTCCTCAGGGGGTTGCTATTAGGATTGAAGGAATTTGTATATGTGAAGTGCTCAGACAAAGCCTGGCACATGGTAAGCACTATAAATGTTAGCTATGACCATTACTTAAAAGATACAAGATGAAACAGACAGAGAGAATATCCTCGCAATGTGTAGGGGAGATAAGACAGATATATAAAGCAATAAACGTCATGAGAAAGAACTACAGATAAAGTAGAGGACTCTGGAGGAGGAAGACATTATATTCTGCCAGGAAGAATAAGGAAGGGCTTTATTGACCAGGTGACTGTTAAGCTTGCTTTCGAACATACACAGATAAGAGGAAAGACATTGGGGACAGAAAAACCAGCAGGAGGGAAAAAAGTAGATAAGTGCATAGTACCGTAGAAGCAAAACAGTGCATGCTCCATATTTCAGTTGTTAAAAACTCTCTTTCGCCTTTTTTCACAGTGTGAGCTTTAAGCTTCTCTTGATACTCCTTTGAGAGTGTTGCTCCATTTACAGGTTTTCATTAGAATCCATAGGGTCCTACCATATACCACATTACTCAGAAACAGCTGGCCTGATAAAAAAAGGCTTATTAAAGGCTGAACTACAGTGACAGTGGGGATGACGTCCTATGGATGCTGGGTGCTGTGTCCTAGGATGCAGGTATGCAGTGAATCAATGGCCTGTACATAAGTGCTATGTCCCCAACAGCTAAAATACATGAGTTTTGGAACCAAGAGGCAGAAGCAGTCACTCCCAGCAACCCACCCGAAGAATTTGTGCTCCCTGTGCCTGCAATTCTGTGCTCTGCTGAAGTGGAGATCCTAGTTTGGAAGGGAGAAGACTTTTTACCAGGGGACACAGTAAGGGTTCTGTCAAGGTCATGAATAAGAGCTTCCAGTTAAAGTCATGATTGAGAGATTAAGGTTAAGCGGGACAAAGCAGGAACCTGAAGTGACCAACAGTTGAGTCCACACAAAAACAATAGCATTCCAGATGATGCCAGCATGGATGGATGATGGCTAAAAACCATCCCCTGCCTCACACTTAACTCTGCCCAAAGCTTTGTCACCACATAATCCCACCCTCCAGAGGCACACAGACCCAGTCCCAACACTCTTAAATTTACTGGACCCCAAAACTCAATTAAATTCAGTAACAGAAAAAAGAAAGGAAGGGAGGGAGGCTGCAATTCTTTCTCCCCTAATTAGGACTGAGAGTTGAACCTACAACATGATAAAACTGAATATGAAAACCTTTCTACATCTATAGAGAAATATCTACAAAGATACTGTCACTTTTAAATACTGTTTTTCAGGGGAAAGTCATAATTTAAGTATATCAACTTTAAGGTCATGACAATTTTTGCTTATGAAATCAGAATATTATTAACTGTAAACAAATAAACATTGTATCATTCCTATATCTAAATTTTAAGTATTCTAAGGTAATGTGAAAGGGATATAAAAAATTCTCCAGAACGATGAACTCATTCAAAATCACCTGAACCCCACTTTTGAGCCCATCTCACAGTCATATACACACCGTACTGTAACTGCGAAATCTCTCTGACCCAGGCTGTGTGATAGACCACCTCAAATTCCACCAGCACATAGGAGATTTTGTTATACTGACGGATGATAGCTTTACCTTCCAAACTTGACAAAATGTCTGAGTGTTTCTGTTTTTCAAGGGAACAAGAAAGATTTATTTTAAAAGACTGTTTTCCTATTCAAATCATAAAATTGTTTATATTTAAAATGACATCAATTTATTATGCTACCAATTGAGATTCTGCCCCAGAGTAAAACAGAGATGGGAAGGCCACACAAGCCAGAAACAGAACTAGGGAAACATTATCAGTAGAGAGGAAACATTGGAAAAGGAAAGGAAGATCTAAAGAGAGGTCTCTAGCCCCACAGCCAGCCCCAAGCATTAAGAACCTAAACCTCCAATTCTCTATCCCCTCCTCACTTTTCTGAACAAAATACTACTATCTGATTGTCCTTGAACTGTGAATATCAAGTCAAATTCTTAAATTACAGCCCAAACACAAAAAAGTAACCACATATCAAAGAATTAAAACCAAATTTCTTTATGTAAAAATTCTAAGATTTAGGTATTGATTCACATATGATTCACAACGGCAGGCAATCTCTGCCCTGCCATTACAAAGTCAATCAGCAATTGAGTCCCCACCCTGGCCTCTTTCAATTTTTTTTTTTTTTTTTTTTTTTGATATTCAGAACAAAGAAATAAATGATGGCAGCCAAGCAGAAACAACAAAAACTTAATAATTAATATTGCTTAAATAATAAAATTACTTGTGAGACTACTGTTTTGTAATTTTTTTTTTCTATATTTAAACAGAAGACACAACATCAAGTAAACTCTGCTCTGCTACTCTGTCTCTTGAATAAAAACAAAAAAACAAAGACAAAGAAAAGACAAACTGGCAGTTTCAGAATGCCACCAGCGTCTAAGACTCTTGTTTTTCAGAAACCTATCATCTTAAGGACACAGAAGATGAATATATTCCATTATACTCTGTCTAGGTCTCAGTTCTTCATAGAGGAATATAGACTTTAAGCATATCTTCCCCTTCATTAAATATATCAGGGACCTATCAGTCCACACACTGAAGTAAGCTTCAGCACTAGGCCTGTACTTTATTGTGCCTTCAAAACAACTATTTTTTAAAAGCCTTTACAAAGTCTCCTGTGTTATTAAAAGACATAAAGTTATAAGACTCAGTAAATTTGAGATAATTGCAATTCAACCGGTTTGGCTGCTAAACATGAAAGAATTGACTTAGTCTCTTTCAAGCATATTTATAAACTAAATTTTCTTTGCCCAGTAAAAGAATTGGCTCTAGGTACATTATTGGACACAAATATTTTAGGATAAAATATATTTCTTGTATTAAACCCACCATAGTCCCCATATTGTAAATTTAATTATTAGCTTACAAAGAAATAGTTGATGGGCTCACTTATCCGGCGATAGAGCTGCCTCACCCAAAGTATTTTTCCTGCTATAGGTGGCATGTTGCGAGCAAGGGGGGGGTCATCTTTTTGAGAATGATAAAGCTGTAATTAGAAATCTGGTGTTACTGTCTGAATTCAATACAAGAAGGCAAAAAATAAATAAAGCTGTATTTGTGTTGTTGTTTTACCATTATTCACATTTTATACATAGTAGGTAATCGATAAGTATGTAAATGCACTTCAGAGATAATACCCTGAGGCTCTTCACCTCTATTTCCTATTACATGCATATTTTTTTCTGCCTCTATCCTAAATTTTAAGGGGCTACTGGTGGGGGGAGCACATAGCTACATTATATCTGTCACAATATTCTCCAGAGCTCATATTTCTACTAACGTACCATTCTATTTATAAACATGACACTTGCCTTCTTAATAGCTTCAAGTTCAGCTACATAGTACTGAAGAATACACTCAATTGTGTGGTTTATTTCTAATTGAAGACAGGGAATGTTCAGTTTCTGAAATCTAAAAGTAATTGAATAATTACTAAATTATTATGCTAAGTCATTAAAAAGTAAATGAGAAATATGCTTAAGAATTGCTGGAGTACTATATATCCATTCATTCATTTCACAGCTATTTTTACCAGGCCTCACACGTTGTCCGAGGGTAGTGATGAACAAGACACGTACAGTCTCAGCCCTCCTGGAGCCTACAGGTACCTTATGGAAAAGTCAGTCAAGAGTTATATACATAATTATTTAAATCTAAATTATGAGGGTGCCAGAAATGCATATAACAAAGGAATTTAGTCAAATCTGGGGAATCAAGTGACATTTAAACTGAAATTAAAAAGACGAATGGCAAGTCGGCTCAGCAAAGATCAAAGGGAGCACATTGAATGTAGCTTTGCCAATGTTAATGCTCACATAATTCCAAATAACCATAATCATAATAACAACTCTTCCAGCCAAATATCACTTCCACTTAGAGAATAAATGTCACATGGGAAGTACTAAAACCAAAACATTCCAATAATAAAGTGAATTGACACAAGCATACTGCAGGTAAAAGTGAGAGACAGAGAGAGAAGTCACCAACAAAATGGCACCTGCTGCTATAAAATCATTTAATATCTGTTTTAACTTTTTTTTCAATATACAAAATCAGTTTTTCTATACATTAGCAATGAGCAATCTGAAATGTAATTAATGTTTTGACTTTTTTACAATGGTCTCACAAGGCATGATCCATCATTATAGACATGGAAGTATGGCAAAGCCAGACCCAAACCCAGATCCACTGGCGCTCAGGGAAGAGTTCCAAAAAAGGCCCCTGCATGGGTCTTGAGCCCTCCCTGAGCTAGAAGAGAAAGGCCGCCAGCCTGGCTCTTCCCTCTAATCCAAGATTTCCTGCCCTTTGGGGGAGTGCTGCAGTTAGGAATAGAGGGAAAGGAAGTTGAAGGAGAGTAGATTTTAGGTGCTCTTACCACAAAAAAAGGTGGGAGTAGGGGTGGTAACTAAGTGAGATGATGGGCATGTTAATTGGCTTGATTGTGGTAACCATTTCTACTATGTCTAAGTATATCAAATCATCATGTTGCACACCTTGAGTGTGTACAATAAAGAAAAATAAAAAAAGAAACTGCAGGAGCCCTCAGGAAGGAAAATGGAAAGCTTTGGGATCTACTGCTAGATAATCTCACTTTTAGAAATCCTTTCAGTATGTTGAATAAAACACTATTTGTCCCCTTTCCAATAAAACACCCATTAAATTAACCTCAAGTATATTACATGGCTGGGGTGGGGGGGAAACATGAAATAATTACACTTTCTCATTGAAAGACTTCCTGCTACAAAAAAAAAAAAAAATGCATTGAAAAAATATCATTCTATATTTCAAAATTTTACCACTCTATTTAATGGTAATTGAAAGGTTCATGTTTATCAGTTTTAAAGTTTATGTATGAGAGATTTTCAAGAATCTTATTTGAAATTGTATTTTCAGACGTAAAGTTATCCCACTTAGAAACTTACGGCTTAAATCATTGTAAATACCTTTGAAGCAGCTGAAGAGCCTGCTGAGAAGATAAGATTTTCCCAAAAGTACTGTTCATAAATGCCTGTATTTGTACCTAAAATAAAATAGTAATATTTAAACAATTTTTGGTATGAAGGAAGAGATTAGGTTTGTTTAACAATAATTAATGACTTTGCTACAGAATCAAAATAGCCTCAAACACATCTACACATCTAAGCATCTAGAACTTCACTGTCCAGAGTGGTGGCCTCTGGCCACATGTGGATACTGAGCACTTGAAATGTCACTGCTTGGAAGTGAGATATCTGCAAGTGTAAAATACATGCCAGATTTCAAACACTAAGTACAGAAGAGAGAATGTAAAATATCTCATTAATGATTTTATAGTAATGATATGTTAAAATTACAAAATTTTGAATACATATTGGGCTGATATAGTATATTATTAAAATGAATTTCATCTGTTTTTTTAACTTTTATTCATGTGGTTACTAGAAAGCTTAAAATTACATATGTGGTTTGCATTTGCAGCTCATTATTTATTGGATATTGCTGATCTAGAGAATTTATGAAAGGAGTGTGTATCCCTTACCACACATTTTTAAGGGGGATATTTAGAACTTCTAAGCACTCTGGTAGAGCAATATAATGACACTATAGACACCCAGGGCCAACAGATGTCATTCTCTCACACTACTGCTCTCAGAAATCTCTTTGCTGCTGCTATTGAGGACCAAAAAGCAAAAAATGTTCTTCCAAGACTCCCACCACCCCTAGCAGTGAACGTCAAAAGATGAAACTAAATTATTCTTTGCAAATTACTTTTACATATAGATCATATTGGTATGGTCTACTAATATATGCCACACCCATAAACCAAACATTGGAAAGGGAAGGAAAATTAAAATACGGACACCTCAAGCAAATTATTTATCTATCAAAAGGTTAATATGACCTCTAAATTTACTGAAAGCTAAAATTTATATCTAAGACTACCATAGAGCCTTTATAACATAATTTTATTAACAAATCATAAAAATAATTTGAGATAAGTTTAGAAAACATTCCCGTTGCTATAAAGATTTAACTCACAAAGCATTTGGGAAGCAAATTCCTTCCTACCAAAATAGCCAAACACTAAAAATAATATCTAAAATATATCTTAACATCAAAGAGTCTAACTTTCAGAAACCGAAACGAAATCTATGCCAAAAAACAAAAAGTGTTATTGTTAAGACTGATAAAATTTTAGGATCTTTCTTACAGCCCAGATTACATGTAATATGGTTTTCTAATGTTTTTAATTTTTTTTTAATTCTTTAAAAACCACATTACCTGTAATTTCATTATGAGAAAAAAATCTGATTTTTCTCACCTTCATCATAAGAATTTCAAACTGAGAAAGTAGACAAAGTATATTCTTGTCCCCACCTATGTCTCGAGGACATTCTTCAGCAAAAAGACCATTCCCTGGGGCTAAACTTGGGTTAACAGTAGTTTTCAGTAAGTGAGTAACTGAAGTCATATAAGCCCAAAAGGTGAGAGAGAAATGTGTTACAGTCTCATCTGACATTCTTTTTGATTGCCATTCATCCCTCATGTCCTGTGTCTCCCTTAATCTACCACACACAAGATATGAGGGTCTCTTCAGGGTTGTCTTCTATAGCTGCAGAGAGAATGCAGGCATAAAGTTTAGGACCGAAAGGAGAGGAATCCATGTTCCTAATCTGTTCTCAAATCTTTTCACACTTTAAGACAAGGAATAACGATTGCAAATTCTCTTACACTGGAAAAATAACATTGCCTCCTTGGCACAACAAAAATCAAATACAAATTTTAACGTAAATTAAAAATGAATCCTAGCTACAATAGCCCTTTGGGCTTCTAGTTATTCACTGATATCTTTTATTGGATATGCTCGTTTTTCATTAAAAATAAAAATAGAAAAAAATATTTTGTGGACTAGTTCAAAAATTATTCACATCTCAAACATTTTTGGTCAATTTGCGAGTGTAATTAAAGTAAATAATAAATGTGTGAACATTTATTATATGTGAACATTTACAATAATAGTACTGGGCAGTACTACTGATTACTTTTCAGCCTTACTAAGTAGAAGTATGTATAATGACTTACCTCTAAACCATTGATCTTTGTCATGAAATCTAAGAAATCTGTGTCAAATTCTGTCCTTCTTGGATCCAGAATGTCATATTGCTTTTTCTTAACCCCTTGATATATATTTTTGAATTTTATTGCCATAATATCTATTCCTTCTATGGTAGAATTACTCAAAGCTGAATATGTTTGCACAATTGTTATCATTTCTGTAATCTTAATAAGAGAAATGTTATTTTATTTCAAAAAATGAGACATTAGATCACTTCCCTAGATTAAGCTCTTAATGAATCATTGATTTAATAAAAAACAATAAACAGGCCTTAGAATCATTTAGCTAAAACCAACCAGAGGAGATAAAAATAGAAGACAAATCTGTCACCAAGTGACAAATCAGTCACCAATGACAAATCAGTCATCAATGACAAATCAGTCATTACTACTCTTAGACTATTTAAGACAGATGATGTTCTAGCACATCCAGAGAGTTTATCGCCTTTTTCAGAATTTAATCACTTTGTCCTTCTAGAAGTGGGGAAGGAGGAGGAGAACTTGACTAAATAGCTTCATCCTTTTGTTCTTAAGAGTTACTGGGCCTGCCATTCTTGTTGGCCCTCACCGTAGTTCCTCCACCTGGGTTCTCCCTCTGACACGTGTGTTCAGGTAAAGGACCGGTCTAAGAAGCCTGAAGGATGACAGCAGCTACTCTGACTCCTGAAGAGCCCTGGGAAACCCTCACAGCGGACTTTATTTCAGAAACAGCTGCTTGTATTTCAGTGTACCAACACCACCTACTTCGGGCCCTTCGCGGCAAGAAGGAGGAGGAGCTGCTGAAACAGCTGGACGACCTGAAGGTGGAGCTGTCCCGGCTGCGCGTCGCCAAAGTGACAGGCGGCGCGGCGTCCGAGCTCTCCAGGATTCGAGCTGTCCGCAGATCCGTCGCTCGTGTTCTCACCGTCATTAACCAGACTCAGAAAGAAAACCTCTGAAATTCTACAAGGGCAAGAAGTACCAGCCCCTGGATCTGCGGCCCGAGAAAACGCGCGCAGGCGGCGCCGGCTCCACAAGCGCGAGGAGCACCGGGAGACCAGGGAGCGGCGGCGGGAGGATCGGCTGCACCTGCGGCGGGAGGT
>NW_007737279.1:19394-21168 GCF_000696425.1 Galeopterus variegatus | reverse complement strand
CTCCAAACACCACATACCATGAAGACAACACTACTGCACTCCTACACAGCCAGCAGAGTTCACATAAAGTCCCTATGCATGTCAACCCACAAGGACCATTTTCAGAGCAACTGTTGCTTTTACTCCACTATTTTCGTACACTTCCAAAAAACATTGTCATCCTAAAAGCCAGCCCAAACCTGGAGGAAATATAGGCCACCTGGGATTTACAGTATGCTGTATATTTTCTACATAAACATGGGAAATATCTGGGTCTCCTCCTAACACATAAAAAGTAAAAACCAACTGAAGAACTCAAAACTAATGGCTTGCTCTGTTATTCAAATCTTCTAAGACTCTGTCCTTTACCCCTTACCCTACCATCTGGCTCCAACAGCCAGAGACTGGGATGAAATTCCTGTCACTAACACATCCTCTGTTTTGTCCATGGGTTTGATGAGGGATCATCCCAAGCAGAGATTGTGGTGGGTCCCATGCCTGGCCCTTCAAACTTAGCCAGATCACCCTCTGTCCCCATACCACACAGCAGCAACATAAAAGCCAGTCAAGGTAACCAGCCATAATCAAGTTCCTGCTGGTACCTCATGGTCTTGCTTTTTAACCAGATCTCCACCAACTTTTGACCCTCAGTATTGACAATCAATTTATAGTCCATTCTCTAAATCATCAACCTTGGCACCCTTCCCAGCTCCCCACTTGCTATGATTCCCTCATCTCAGTGTCACAATGAGAAAAGACCCCACACCTCACCTACTAGCTCTAGTCCCTTAAATCTGACCCCCAGCAATACCAGATTTCTCCCCTTCTCATCTCTCCCACAAATGTTCAGAGTGAAAGGAAAAGAAAATTAATGATAGAGCTCTGGGAAACACCAATATTCACCAAAATTTACATGGCAGGAAGAGGAAAAAGCAAACACTATTGTACACACTTAATTATGACTCTTCAGCACATACTAACAGTCAGTGCACCATCAAGTCTCCACCTACCAAAAAAGGTATGTTTCAGGCACCCTAATGTCCATCAGGTAATAAGTGGATAGGTGAAATGTGGTATATCCATAAAATGGAATATTATTCAGCAATAAAAATTAATGCTACAGCATGAATGAACTTTGAAAACATTATGCTAAGTGAAAGAAGCCAGTCACAAATGACCACATATTATATGATTCCATTTATATAAAATGTCCAGAATACGTATATCTATAGAGACAGAAAATAGATTAGTGGTTTCTTAGGGCTGGGTAGAGGGGAGAATGGGGTGTACAGGACTAATAAGTACAGGGTTTCTTTTAGTGGGAATGAATATGTTCTAAAATTAGACTGTGTTACCACAATCTAACAATCTGAACAATCCTGTGAATATACCAGAAAACATTGACTTGTACATTTTAAATGGGTAAATTGTAGGGTATGTGAATTATATCTCAATAAAGCTGTTTAAGACACAAACAAAAACAGCTCCATAGAAGCATATACAAAGGACCCCACTCAGTAACTTGGTTCTCTTCATCAATCATACTTTCCTTTTCTGGACATGTTTAGGAAATGCCATTCCACCTAAAACGCCCTACCACTTTCCAACAAATAATGAACAGGATCCTAAATATTACCAGGACCTAAGGAGTTGGCAAAAAAGGCGGGGGGCGGGAGATGGTACCCAAATGATATCTTTATAAACTTTTCAAAGGCTGATTCCAAGAAGCCTCTGGTATAGACTGCCCTACATACTCTTAAAAAAGAAAAAAAGGGCCAGCCCGGTGGCGCACTGC
>NW_007737279.1:15038-18529 GCF_000696425.1 Galeopterus variegatus | reverse complement strand
GCGATCCGTTGCCGGACACGGAAAAAGACAAAAAAAAAAAAAAAAAAATCACTCCTCCTCATCCAGTCCTAATAAATGAATCAAAGGTACAGAAGTTTCTAACCCATGTCTACGCAGCAAAGGCATCACCCACACAATGTTTACGTATACACTACACTGGCCCAGAAAGAGAATGTGCCTGTATATCCAGATATTCCACAACTATTGTGCTCTGCCAGGATCGCAGACAATTTATCTCACACTTTATCTCAGCCTAATATAATGGTTAAGAGCAGAGGCTTTTAAGTTCAATTTCCATAGGTGGAGGTAGAACTGAGGTCTTGAGAGAGATGTAAGTTTGCCACAACTTTTGTGTGACTGGCAGAAGGCAGTAACCAGAAATGAAATAACAAGTTATAATAAAATGCAGTGATCTGAGGGTAGTATTAGACAAGTCGTATCAATAGTGAGACAAGAGATCTGAAACAATATTCTCAATGGCACTGCATAAAGAATGAAATAACCAAAATGGTGTGGTTTGGGGTGGGATACTGTGACTGCATAATGCTTACCTTCTCCAGTCTTTTACAGAAAGCTTCAAACTTTCCAAATATATACATTTCTGAAACCTCAAAAGATTTTTCTCCTGAGGATTCTAAAATCTGTTTCCTTGTTTTGTGAAAAGATGTCTGGTATTCCTTGAATAGAAAAATGCAATCCTATAAGAAAATTAAAAGAAGTGGGGGTAAGGAAAGTGAGACATTTGTCCAGGTGTCAAAAATTCTATTCCAACACAGAACTGATCACACCAGCCCCTCAACAGAGGCCGTTGCTGTTAATAAAAATCCAAGTTCTCTGTCTATATGTTAAAATTTACATCATATTTTCATCTTCTTCATTCTCACTAATTTCCCTTAACTCTTACCCTACATCAATATATAACATACACTATTTGTTTTAACATGTTCATGGCTATTTAGAACTTCCGGGAGGTCCCAAAATTATCTATCAAGACATCTCTATTCAGTTGGCATTCATCTTTTAATCAGCATCATTTACGTACAGATATATAAAACATTAAAACTGCAATATCAATTTATTTCATTTGTCCAAAAGGAGATCATAAAATCTTTGATGTGTATTTGACTATAGCTATACCATTACCCAGTTTGAAAAGCTAGTACCTATTAGAAATATAAAAAAGGATGTGGTTGCTAGGGTCCAGTAGGAATTAACTATCGTGTCAAGCTAACATTTCCTAAAAACCAGACCGTTTTTTTTTTAATGTTAAACTTTTTCAGAGTCATCAATGGCCAGTCAAATCTTTATCATAATGCCATCTCTCTGCTTCTGACTCTTTTACCTCCCTCTACCTTGTGATTACATTGGGCCCACTTAGGTAATCCCCATATGAAGATCAGCTGACTAGCAACCTTAATTCCATCTGCAACCTTAATTGCCCCTTGCCATATGTAACATAACATATGGACAGGTTCTAGGGATAAGGACATAAACATCTTTGGGGGAGGCATTAATCTGCCTACCACAGCCACTAAATCAGAATTTCTATGAGTGTGACTCAGAAATCTACATTTTTTTTTTTTTTTTGGTCTTTTTCATGACCGGTAAGGGGATCACAACCCTTGGTGTGGTGTCACCCACACCGCGCTCAGCCAGTGAGCACACCAGCCAGTCCTATATAGGATCCGAACCCGCAGCGGGAGCGTCACTGCGCTCCCAGAGCCGCACTCTCCCGAGTGCGCCACGGGCCGGCCCAGAAATCTACATTTTTAACTGGTTCCACCAGGTGATTCAATATTGTTGCTCTTTTAGTGGTCCCTAATTATTTTTCATTCATTCAACAAAAATTTATCAGTGCCTACCATGTGTTAGGAACTCCTTGAGATGTCAGAAATACGGATAAGATCCCTATCCTCATAGAATATATCAACTAATAGGAACTGCACTATATACTTCCTCTTTACCAAGCAATCTCCTCATGTTGGACAGTTAAGGTCCTGAATAACAATTCTTCTCTTTGTTACCTCCAACTCATCTGAAAATTATTCCTAAAAAATATATAATGACAGCTTCCTGAAAAAATTTCAGATGTAATATAAACCACGTTGAACTAGAATTCAGAAAACCAAGCTTTCTATTTACAATAGCCAAGAGTTGGAACCAACCTAAATGCCCATCGTCAGACCACCAGATAAGGAAAATGTGGTATGTACATAATAGAATACCACTCTGCCATATAAAAGAATGGAATAGTGCCATTTGCAGCAGCATGGATGAACTTAGAGAAAATCATGTTAGGTGAACTTAGGGCAGTCCTTTCAATAGATGGTGTTGGGAAAACTGGATGTCCACAATGCAGAAGAATAAAACTGGACCTTTATCTTACACCATACACAAAAATCAACTCAAAGTAGATTAAAGACTGAAAGAACTGAAACTGTAAAACTACTGGAAGAAAAGATAAGGAAAAAGCTTCTTGACATTGGTCTGGGCAAAGATTTTTTGGATTTGACCCCAAAGGCACAGTCAACAAAAGCAAAAATAGACAAATGGGACTGCATTAAACTAAAAAGCTCTGCACAGCAAATAGAACAATCAACAGAGTGAAGAGATAACCTATGGAATGCAAACCATATATCTGATAAAGGGTTAGCATCCAAAATATATAAGGAACTCAAACAACACAGTAGCAAGAAAATCCGATTTAAAAATGGGCAAAGGACCTGAATAGACATTTCTCAATAGAAGACACACAAATGGCCAGCAGGTAAATGAAAAGGTGCTCAGCATCACTAATCATCAGTTTTATTTTTTTAAATGCACACACAATAAAGATTGTCATTAAATCATTTCTTGGCTCTGCTTGCATTCAGCACTTGATCTTGAGAATTTCTTTGCTTTTACCATCTCAACAAGCTCCTTATATCATTTTTTGTAGTCCTTTTTGTCCTGCCAGGCTTCTGCTATTTTTTCCCCTTTCACATGTATTTACTGGATACGTTTACAAAGCTTGTTAAAAGCTACTGTTCTGTGCATGGACTTTCAAGTTGTTCTGAAGGTATTGTATTGTCAAGTTGAGGCACGACATGTTCTTTTTTAAATTTATCAAAAGGCATTTTGTTTGTCATTTTTTTGATGAGGGTCGAGTTTTTGGAGATTCTTTTCTTTGCCAATAACATCTCCGACTGTTCTTTTAACTCCAGAAGAAGAATGTATGTTCATGTAACTGACAATAACTTTTTACCTTGAATGTGTTCCTGCAGGGAAGAGCCTTAAGCTTTTTTTTTTTTTTTGTCTTTTTTCCGTGTCCAGCAAGGGATCGCAACCCTCAGTGTTGCCCCCGTACCGGACCGGGGACCGGCAACGGGATCGCAAGCCTCGGCGTTGCTCCCGTGCCTCGCTCAGCCAGTGAGCGGGAGCCGGTCTGTATGTGGGATCCGAACCCTCGGATGGGAGCGCCGCCGCGCTTCCCAAGCGGCGCACTATCCAGT
>NW_007737279.1:12982-14888 GCF_000696425.1 Galeopterus variegatus | reverse complement strand
TGTTCTGTGCATGGACTTTCAAGTTGTTCTGAAGGTATTGTATTGTCAAGTTGAGGCACGACATGTTCTTTTTTAAATTTATCAAAAGGCATTTTGTTTGTCATTTTTTTGATGAGGGTCGAGTTTTTGGAGATTCTTTTCTTTGCCAATAACATCTCCGACTGTTCTTTTAACTCCAGAAGAAGAATGTATGTTCATGTAACTGACAATAACTTTTTACCTTGAATGTGTTCCTGCAGGGAAGAGCCTTAAGCTTTAATTAGTAACTGCAGACCAATCTTCTCTTCTGACCAATTTTTACTGCCATTTCCACCTTCAACAGTTGATTTCTCCACATTCTTAGGTGCTTATCACATACAAGCTTCAGCTTCCTCTTTTCCTTCTCTAATTTGCTCATTTATTTCTTCCATCTGTTTTAACAGAGCAGCCATTCCTACTGCTTTTGTAGATGAGGTGCTTCATGCAAGCACGGTGAACTTGCTAGTTCAAGCCTATCACAAAGTTTTTCCACTTCTTCCATTATTTTAACCTGCTCCTCTCATTGTCAGAAAAGCGATTCTAAGTCTTCCTTGAATTTGGGGTTTTTTGCCTTTCCCTTTTAATGGCTCTTTTCTACACATCTTTTTCCTTCTCTCCCAATAATGCTTGTCTAATTTCCTCTTTTCTCCTTAGCAGATTCTAATTCAGCTTGCCTTCATTTTTCCTTAGCTTATTGATTCTTCCATTTTGCCTCTGCTTTTGCTGTCTTCTTTGATTCGTTCTCAGCTTTTTCTTTTTTGAATTTTTTTATCCTTGCATCACAGCTATATGAATTATTAACTAATGTTCTTATTCAACTTTTTTTTTTCTTTGAGTCCTTGTTGCTTTGTTCTGCTTTTTAATCCCTCTTCTCTCATCATGACATTCTACGTTTTTTTTTTTTTTCTGCATTTAATAAGAAAATTCTCTCCAAGAATAAAAATTATGCCAGAGTGAATAAAATGATGAATTCATATCATCGAGTTTAGGAACTTTTTTTTAATTTGACCATTGGAATTCCTTTTAAACACTGGGGAAAATGCTTCTAAGAAATTGCCCTTTGCTTCAGTTTTGGAAGGAAGGAGTTATCAAACATAGGATCTACACATTAAATGCTCCTCTTTTCACTGGATCAGACATTACATTAACTTTAATTATGCAAGTGAAGTAGTTTATTGGTTCACCAACCGCTTTCTATGATGTTTTAAAACCATTGCTTTATGAGCTGCTTTGATCTGTCCCTATGTTACTTTGTATGCAGCTTTTGTATGGCCAAGCCCAAAAACTGCATAATGATTCTGGTTCTTCCAGTGTTTCCAGCATGAGAAACTCCTCACCGCAACTCTTCATCTTCTTATCCTCTAGGTAAGAGGTCACCTCCCCAGGTAGAAGGCACTGAGAGTCCTTTCCGGCTCTACCGCCCTGGTGCATTGACTCTACAAAGACCAGGAACTGATGCATGGACATGACTGACAGCCACTTCCACATGGAGCCTTCCTGCTGTGGCCATTTCTTTCAGACTTTCAAAAAACAGATCATTTAATTTTATACAAACTTTTCCCAGAAAATAGAAAAAGAAGGAATACTCCCCTCTCACCCCCCACCCATTTTGAAACTCTAGTGCCAAAAACATGGATAAGGACATTATGAGAAAAGAAAATTAGAGGCTATCTCCCTCATAAATACAGTTTCAAACGATCCTAAACTAAATTATAGAAAACCGAATTTAAGAGTGTTTAAAAATATATATAATTAAACCATGACCAAGTGGAATTTATCCCAGGAATGTTAGGACAGTTTAACTTTAGATAACTTAAAAATGTCATTCATCATATGAACAGATTGAGGAGGAAAATCCTACAGGCATCTCAATAAATATGTGCAGGAA
>NW_007737279.1:7041-12681 GCF_000696425.1 Galeopterus variegatus | reverse complement strand
CTCCTGCTGTGGCCATTTCTTTCAGACTTTCAAAAAACAGATCATTTTAATTTTATACAAACTTTTCCCAGAAAATAGAAAAAGAAGGAATACTCCCCTCTCACCCCCCACCCATTTTGAAACTCTAGTGCCAAAAACATGGATAAGGACATTATGAGAAAAGAAAATTAGAGGCTATCTCCCTCATAAATACAGTTTCAAACGATCCTAAACTAAATTATAGAAAACCGAATTTAAGAGTGTTTAAAAATATATATAATTAAACCATGACCAAGTGGAATTTATCCCAGGAATGTTAGGACAGTTTAACTTTAGAGAACTTAAAAATGTCATTCATCATATGAACAGATTGAGGAGGAAAATCCTACAGGCATCTCAATAAATATGTGCAGGAAAAAATTTTTCAAACCCATTCATAACTTCAAAAAATATCTCTTAGTACTAAAACTAATCTGATCAAAGATATATTTAAAACCTATGGAAAGCATCAGACTAAATGGGGGAAATGTTGCAAACATTCTCTTCCAAAACAGGATCATAATCAGAATGCCAATGACCAGAATGTCAACTCCACATCTATTTAAGGAGGTAAAGCAGTTCTAGCCAATGCAAAAAAGGTAAAAGAAAAAACATTAAATTAAATGAACAGGGGCTGGAGAGAGAAGTGGGGGCTAGAGCATATGAAGTGGCACACAAAAGGTGTCTAATACAGGCAGCCATGAAGAAGATGAGGATTAAATTATACCCTAAAATGAGCACTAAATAGAAAGGGTAGGAGACAATAGGAATGATGTTCTTTTTATATTCTCACACTACTCTGTACAAGGTTTTTTCCAAAGTTAACATATTATGTGAATAAGCAAAGTAAACAAAATTGGGCCAGATGGTGAAAGCTTTACTTTATGAAAATAAAAGTACTTATACAAACCTGAATTTTCTTTAGTACAACTGGTGTCTCCTGATCCCATACATGGTTCATTCCTCCATCAGTAATATATGCTTTACATGCTGTCACCATTTGATTTGTTACCTAAAATAAATCAGGTACGAAATAACTATAGGTAAAAAGAGGAATAAACTTCACATAAAGTACCAGCTAGCCACTAAAAAATACATAAACAAATAAAAATAAAATTCACATAAGTTTTTTAAATCACAAGCATAAAAATATGATAAATAGTAAACTTAATAGAGTGAATGAATCACAGAATACAAAAAAAAAAAAAAAAAGAAAAGAAAAGAAATACATATTCTAGGGCTGAGCCCATGGCGCACTCAGGAGAGTGCGGTGCTGGGAGCGCAGCAGCACTCCCACCACGGGTTCGGATCCTATATAGGGATGACTGGTGAGCTCACTGGCTGAGCGCGGTGTGGCCGGTCTCAAAAAGGACCAAAAAAAAAGAAATACATATTCTAGTGAAAACAAAGAAAACCTAAAGTTTTCTACTGCATTTACCAACTGCATTTAAGTTAATGTCACAAGGACCATAAATTTAAAAGGCAACTATATTTTCTACTTGTCTATTCCTCCTTTACTTAGGTCTTGATCTAGTTCAAGTATGATTCTTTTACCATCCTTCAACAGGCAGACTAAATATAAATGTAACCACCTCTCACATTCCCTGAAATAGTGAAGAAAAAATCTCTCATATCTAATGGATCTAATAGATTAGATCAACGTGGCAGCTGACACACAGAATTCGGGAGAATTCCTAAAATGTAGAATGCACACAGGATGGTGGTGGGGGGTGGTATAGAAATAACTAGAGAAAACCAGAACCCAGTTCTGAAAAAGATTACTGTGACATTGAGATGGTTCTGGAAAATTTTCAGGATTGAAGACAATGTGAGGTCTGAACAGAACTGACTCCATTTTGTTAAAACTTTTAATTTGAAAACTTGTTCTCAATTATGTTAAGTGAAATAAACCAGACAAAAAAACAGAAATACCACATGTTCTCACTCATAACTGGCTGCTAGGAAGGGGGGGGGGGCAGAAGGAAGTAAAAAGGAAGGAATGAAGGAAAGAAAGAAAAGGCACAACAATACATTGAACTTTCAGAAGGAGAAAACAATCCTAAGGCTGCTAGAGATGGGGGGGTGGGAGGAGGGGGTTTGGGAAGTGATAGGTCAGGCAAAGGGCATATAGAAATATCACGATTTCTAAGAATGAATATGCTAATAATAAATTTTAAAAATTAAAACAACAACAAAAAAAACTCGTTCTCTCCTATAACACTAACCACATAGCCTGCAGCTAATTGCCAGAACACAATGACTCTTGCTCTCACATTGTACACAAATAATTAGAGAAAAATTATTAATCCACATGGCCATTCTTTACTACTTACTAAACTGATCTTGTTTGAAAATAACAGAAACTGAGCCCATGGAGAAGGAAGTGTGATGCTGGTCAACTCCCACCCAGGAAGTTCCTTGATGATTATCTGAAACATTCAAGCATGTCTGCACATCCCCTCTTGGTCACTATGAATCAACTTGCCCACCCCAGACCCCTATAAAACCCTTTGGCAAAGCTGGAAGAAGCAGAGATGGTCCATGGTCTTTGAGACATGAGTCCACCACTTCCCCAGGCTGCCGGCTTCCTGATTAAAGGCTACCTTTCCTTACATCGACACTTGTCTCTCAATGACTGGCTATTGAGCAGGGAGCAAACAGACCTTTGGGTCTCGGTAATAAGGTGACGTTCAGTTGTGACCCTGCACACCGATTTGGAGCAACTTGTACAGCAGGCAATAGTGATATTTGCTGGAAGGACAAACTCATGAGTTTGGACCACAGTCTTGGGGAGGTATGGCCATGCCCCAGCTGCACCCCAAACCCCGCCACTAGAGATGAACTAGTAAACAGAACAGGGAGGCAAATTGGGAGTCTCACATACAAAGTGGGCAGACAACCAAGAATCACCAAGCAATTGAGGAAAACAAAGACAGGAACAGAGGCATTAAAATCAAAAAAGAGAAAAAATACAGAAAATGTATATGTAAAATCTTTTAAAATATCTTTTATTAATTAAATTAATTCTTGAGAAAGATATGACAGGATTTTATACCCATGAAAAGAAGACAACTAGAGAACTTGGAAACTGAATATTTTGTTGTCAAAAAAAGAAAAAAAAAAAAAAGCCTCTATTGATGAACCAACCAGCAACTGGTATACACTATTAGATAAAGGGCAAATATGTGTGGGAGAAAAAAAATTAAGAGAAATGGAGGTTAGATTCAAGAAGAGAGAATAAATTGAACAGGTAGGTCAGGAATAGTAAAAGGCAAAAGAGAAATATTTCCCAGAGATGAAAAGAAAAAGCAAGTATAGAACAACATAAATTTTAAAAGACCACATCAGTTTGAACTTTTAGAAGTTCAAGAATAAAAAATTCTAAAAACTTCCTGGAAGGGGCCGGCCTGGTGGCGCACTGCTATAGTGCGCCGCTTGGGAAGCGTGGCGGCGCTCCCGCCGAGGGTTCGGATCCCACATACAGACCGGCCGCTCACTGGCTGAGTGAGGTGCGGGCGCAACACCGAGGGTTGCGATCCCGTGGCCGGTCCTGGTCCGGTGCGGGCGCGACACTGAGGGTTGCGATCCGTTGCCGGTCACGACAAAAAGGAAAAAAAAAAAAACTTCCTGGAAGAATAAAATCAGTTACCTACAAAGGAAAAAAGATTCAGATTAGCACCAAACTTCTCATCAACAATATTGGATACTAGCCAATGATTGAGCAATATCTTCAAAGTTCCAGGAGAAAATTATGTTGGGCTTAAAATCTCAGTCAAACTAGCATTTGAGTGGTCAGACAAAATAAAGCTATTATCAGACACGTGGGTATTCAGGAAGTTCGCCACCCACAGACCTTCTGTGAAAGAATTACTTGAGAATTTTTTTTCAGCAAAAGAAATAATAAATCCCAGATGGATGAAATGTAGCAATCACAAAACAGTGGTGATCAAAGAAACCAGCAATACTTAGAGTCTAGTCTGATACTTCTTGAGTCATAATGTTGAAAAAAATGTTAACAATAATATAGAATTATTGAAGAAAAAATAACTCAATGACAGGGCTGGCCTGTGGCTCACTCGGGAGAGTGTGGTGCTGATAACACCAAGGCCACGGGTTTGGATCCCTATATAGGGTGGCCAGTCAGCTCACTTGGGAGAGCATGGTGCTGACAACACCAAGTCAAGGGTTAAGATCCCCTTACCAGTCATCTTTAAAAAAAAAAATTACTCAATGACACTTGTTAAAGAATGGTGAGGAAGACTTTATTCAGGACCATTGCGATAGGTACAGGAACCACTGCAAAAGGGTCTTGCAGTGTGGAAGAGAAAATGGGCTCAACTCTGAATACAGCATGGCAAGTAGGAATTTATAACCAAGGAGTGGGGAGGGGGACGGGGGTCAGTAGACAGAAAATTGTTAAGAGGAAACATTTGGGGTTAGAGGGATTCTGGCTAAACCAACCTAACAGGCCAGTGTGATCAGAAAGAACCCAGACGAATGGAGGTGGTGGGGAGGTTTGCTAAACTGACTTAGCAGGGTTCTTTGCTAAAACTGGACTTCACAAGGAAGTACACAGATGGGCCTAGCAGAAAATTCAGAAACCTAACTAAAGTTTGGCCAAGCAAAGAATCTTGGTCAGTGCTAAAAACGATCTCAATATGAAACATACATAGCAGGAAGTAAGGAGGTAAATAAAGGGAAAGAATCTTAAGATTCTTGTCTTGTTTAGGACATAGAGAGTGATTGAATGTACAGTTTGCTTTTTCTTTTTTTGAGTTGAAATGTGACTGTGACTTTATATATTTAGTTCTGCTTGAACCACTTACAAAGAATCCTATTCATGTGTTTCTTGGGTAATTTTTCAAATTATTTAAAATAATTAGCCATATAGTGCTACATGGGAAGATTTTACACAAACTCTAGTGCCTGTGGGAGTAGCTGAAGAAGCATTAATAGTGAACACAATCCTTATCTCTTGAGTAGAATCAAAATGATTTGGAATGAATAGATTAAAAAAACACCAGGTACCTTTAAACAAAATGTCTCAGGGCTTACCTCTGACAAGAAGAAAGGTATCAATTATGCCCTCAATCAAGTACAACTGACTCCAGTGAATACCTTTCTTTTCTTGTCTGCTGGATGTATTAAAATAATTCCCTTCCCAGGCCCAGAGAGAAAGAATTGTTACCTTTTCACAGAATTGCCCGCACAGTTTCTTCCCTTAGCAACTTACCTTGATAAACAATGAGGTCATTCTCTCTGAGGAATTATAATACCTTGACACACTGTGAATCATTCTGATGGCATTAATCAAATTTTGTATTCCATGTGCCATGGAAACCTAAAATTGAAATAATTAAGTGAATTCCATCATATGTTTATAGTTTTAATAACCAATATTCTATAATATTCAGAACTCTAAACATATACAAAATAGTATAACATTTTTATCTTAAAGTCAAATTTATTAAATGTAATGTGGTATCCTGGACTGAATCCTGGAATAGAAAAAAGGACATTAGTTTTGACCAACATGCCAAGGTAATGTAAGATATTAACAGGAGAACTGAGTGAAGAGAATTCTGTACCATATTTGCAACTTTTCTCCAAATTTGAACTTAA
>NW_007737279.1:4012-6114 GCF_000696425.1 Galeopterus variegatus | reverse complement strand
TGAGGGTTGCGATCCGTTGCCGGACATGGAAAAAGACAAAAAGACAAAAAAAAAAAAAACAGAGATCAGGCTAGAACTCATTTTCACTTATTCAATTCAATGCACCTTTCAGCAAACCTATTAAGTGCCACTAGGTTCCAAAGATATTGGGAGAAATACAAAGATTAAAAAAAAAACCTATTTGGGAGGTGCTCTTAGCAGAGTGGAAGAGACTCACAGAACAAGCAAACCAAGTAGAACAACGTAGAGCTAAGCAGAATGAGTACAGCAAAGATATAAGACAAGCGCTAACATATGCTGAATGCTTAGTACATGCCAGGCAATAGGCTAAGAGTTTTACATATTAATTTATGTCAACAATGACCATTTGAGGCAGGTTTAATTTCATCAGATCTAAAACATCACTAATTGTAATAGTGCACCATTACTTTATGTACTACTGAGAGGGAAAAAAACCCCCAAAAAACCCAAGATGGGGAGTCTTAACTCCCACATAAAACTAAGCCACCAAGAGGCTGCACCCTCTCTGTTAAGGTAAACATGAAATAAACCGGCCATGGAGAAGAAAACAGAAACTAAACTTACATGTGCCAATCTTCCCGTTACTAGGGGAAAGAAGAAAAATGAACTCCCTTGAAAATTTGTACCTCAAGTTGGCACTCAACTGCAGTCTGAATTCACAGTAATGGTACCAAAAATAAAGACAAAATAAAACCAAAAAACTACTCTCAATGACAGAACTAACAATTTAAGATGGTATCAAGTCACGTCAATGACGATTCATAAAACCCAACTGTAAAATGTGTCCTGAGTTCAGATATGTTAAAGTGTGAAAAAATGCATGTCTTAGAAGCTCTAAAATAAAGTATCATTATGATTCCAACTTTGCAAATGAGAAAATAGAGAGGTAAGGAAGTTAAGTACTTTGCCTAAAGTCCTACCACTATAAGTTATGTAGATGAGATTTTGAGACTCTTCTTGTAACCACTAGGCAAAGCACTATGGAAGAACAGTTAAGGTCAATGGCAAAGTAAGTACTCCTAACTCTAATGAAGAGAACTCAGGGATGGCATCAAATGGGTCCTTCAGGAAAATGTCCTTCATTTGAATTTTAAACATCATTGTATATAATAGTAGTTTCTTGAGTATACGGTTCTTGCCTATCATCTACACACAGTGTTCAGAATTTTGTATGCACAATATATAATAATAGATATGCCTAAAGCACAATACCAGGATGACAAAAATAAAACATATAAAATTTATGAACCAGAAATGAAAGCATGAGTTCTCTGCACTTTTTCCACCCAAATGACAGTTACAAACTAAACATCAATTGCTGGTTGCTTTTAATCAGAATAAAGAAAATGAGGGAAAAAAAGAATTTTTGAAACTAAAGAAATAGTGGGCGTATGAGGGGGAAGCAATTATATGACTCAATACTATTAGGACTTCTGTCATTTCAAAAGGTAAAGCTTGAAACCTTCCTATATCAAAGAATGTAAAAAGCTCAACAACAACAAAATAATAATAATAAGGCACGTCCATGGCTAGAGCAATTGAACAAAGTTCTTTATAAATTACAGGGATGGAAAAAAATACCAGAACTAAACAATTTTAAATGTATATGGATTTAAATAAGTCTTTTGAATCAAGAAGTTGAAATTAGTACACCTTAAAATTTAGAGGTCTTGATAACAATAAAAGCACTCTATCTTTCTTCCAAGTTTACTTTTGATAATGAAAAGCTTTAAATATGTAGAAAAGTACAGAGAATAGCATAATGACCACCTATAACCATCACTAGATTTGACAAATGTTAACATTTTGCTATATTTGTTTCATTTTTTACATCAAGAGCTATAAGGGTACTTCAAAAAGTTACAGAAAGATTCACATTAACTTTTAATTCTATTTTTCCACAAACTTTTGAAGTACCCTCATACTTGCAGGTAGTCCCAGAGTAGTCTTTAGGTATAGCTGTGTTTCATATTTGCATTTTCAATCTTGTGAGTAATCCCAAATGCCTGTGATATGTAATAATTCCAATTTTTCTTAGACATAAATTTTAATTGCTCACGTTGTAAAGTTGGGGAATCGAG
>NW_007737279.1:3042-3737 GCF_000696425.1 Galeopterus variegatus | reverse complement strand
GTAGTCTTTAGGTATAGCTGTGTTTCATATTTGCATTTTCAATCTTGTGAGTAATCCCAAATGCCTGTGATATGTAATAATTCCAATTTTTCTTAGACATAAATTTTAATTGCTCACGTTGTAAAGTTGGGGAATCGAGTCATTGAGCTACTGAGTGAGTCAAGCAACAGCCCTATTTCTCCAACACCATACAATTTGGTTTTCTTGTCATAGTAATGTACACAAAAATACCTAGGAAGTAATATAAATGTTCTTACATGAAACACATTTTACCAAGATTCCCATCACAAGTCTAGTTGCTGGTAGTAGGGGTAAAAATGAGCAGAGAATAAAGCTTAAGAAACCCAGTTCTTTACAAACAACAATAACAATGCTATTAAGTTTTAAACAAAATCTACCATCTCTTTATGGAATCAGGTAAAAGAATTTGCTTCTGAAAAGTCTTCCTATTCTCTTTAATGGTGCTGCCTGATGGATGATGGATTCCCACACAGCAGTAAGAGCTATGCCTTCTCAGGGCTCTCAACCCACATTTTTCCCTCCCCTCCCATATTAAACTTCTTGGCTATTGATGCCTTCTTGGAATGAATTTGAACTACTCCTACACCTCCCTCTTCTTCAAAGGTAAGTGATATAAGTCTTAGACTCTTACCCTTTCCCTCACCTATATAGAAGATTAAACTCTCTCCTCAAAA
>NW_007737279.1:1608-2857 GCF_000696425.1 Galeopterus variegatus | reverse complement strand
CCCACATTTTTCCCTCCCCTCCCATATTAAACTTCTTGGCTATTGATGCCTTCTTGGAATGAATTTGAACTACTCCTACACCTCCCTCTTCTTCAAAGGTAAGTGATATAAGTCTTAGACTCTTACCCTTTCCCTCACCTATATAGAAGATTAAACTCTCTCCTCAAAAACTAGAATGGAAAATGCTGAACACAGATTTCAGAAACTAACCATGAATTATTTTGAAAGTATTTTAACATAGAGAAGACCTTGAAGCAGCATAGTGAAGTGGGGAAAAAATACAACTCATAATGCTACAGAGTGCTAGATTCAAATTTGGTCCCATCGGGCCGGCCCGGTGGCGCACTGCTACAGTGCGCCGCTTGGGAGCGCGGTGGCGCTCCCGCCGAGGGTTCGGATCCCACATACAGACCGGTTCCCGCTCACTGGCTGAGCGAGGTGCGGGTGCAGCACCGAGGGTTGCGATCCCGTTGCCAGACCCGGTCCGGTACGGGCGCAACACTGAGGGTTGCGATCCGTTGCCGGACACGAAAAAAGACAAAAAGGAAAAAAAAAATTGGTCCCATCACTGATAGTTGCAGAAATGCTCAAACTCAGTTTCCTAATTTTTAAAATGAGGGTTGTGGTGCACACAAAATGAAAATGTGTTTAAGGCATGCAGCAGAATGCCTAGAACAAAAGGTCAGGGATTCTCAAGCCTGTCAACATCTTTAAAAATGTAACTGCCTGGGCAGGCTTTCTGCCTAAAAACAATTCAAAGAAGAGGCAACAGCCAGCCAAGACTGAGAAATACTGCCCTAAGTTCTCAACAAATACTAGCTTCCTTGACTTCTCCTTCCTATCAAAAGAATAGAGGGTTTTCTATAATTTTTATATTTCGTATGAAATGTTATAAAACACTAGATAACTTATAAATTCAAAATTAATAGAAACTTTTAAAAAGTAAAAGCAAATGGTAATGCTAATATGTTCTTTAAAGAAACTCTATAGATGCCGGCCCGGTGGCGCACTGCTACAGTGCGCCGCTTGGGAAGTGCGGCAGCACTCCCGCCGAGGGTTCGGATCCCACATACAGACCAGCCGCTCACTGGCTGAGCGAGGTGCGGGGGCAACACCGAGGGTTGCAATCCCGTGGCCGGTCACGACAAAAGACCAAAAAGGAAAAAAAAAAAACTCAGTTTTGGGCCAGCCCAGTGGCGCACTGCGCTAGTGCGCCGCTTGGGAAGCGCGGAGGCGCTCCTGCCGAGGG
>NW_007737279.1:0-1500 GCF_000696425.1 Galeopterus variegatus | reverse complement strand
ACTCTATAGAAACATGGGAAAATTAGGCTAGAAACTAGAATATGGCTTCTGTTCTGCATCAGTGATCAGCTGAGTGATGCTGGCTAAGTCACTATGCCATGATGAGCTTTGTTTCCCAGTTTGTAAACTGAGAAATATCTACCATGGTAGGCAGCCTCCACGATGGCCCAGTGATGCTCACCTTCATGGTATTCACACCCTTATATAATCCCCTCCCTCTCTGATTTGCTTCTAACCAATAGAATACAACAGAAATGATGAGATTAGGTTACAAAAAGATGGTGGCTTCCACTTGGGCACTCTTTCTTGCTCACTGTTGGATCAATTGTCCCATGGAGAGTCCCACAGGGCAAGGGACTGAAGCCTGCCAACAATCATGTGAGTGAGCTTAGAAACAGACCCTCCCCAGTCAGCCTCCCCTACAGATGAACCACAGCCCTAGTTAATAGCTGTCTGCAACCTCATGAGAGACCATGAAGCAGAGGCATTCAGATACACCTCGCCTGTATTCCTGACTCACAGACACTGCAAAGTAATAAATGCTCATTGTTTTAAGCCAGTCAGTGCTGGAATAATTTATGTAGCAAATGGATAACTAATATATTTGTCATGCTCAATTCACAAATGAGGTCATACAATAAAGCTGTAAGTTTAAATGGGGGTTAAATTAGTAAATATAGTATTTAATTCATTATAAATATATAATAGGAAAACATCTTTTAAATAACTTTTTTGCAGTATATGTTTTTAGCAATGAAAACATATGCAGTTATTTCAAAATGCATTAATTATATAAGTTAACTTTTAAAACTGAACTTTAAAAAGCATACTTACTAGGTCATAGTTATAGAGAGGTTGACATACTTTTTCCAGAGTGTACAAATACCTGACATTATCTTTTGATTCATTGGCTGTATCAGTGATTCTTGCATCCAAATCACGCCAATTCTAAGAAAAAAAGTATAAGAATTCTATAAAAATTCAAATATATCAGTGTGCTAAAGTTTATTCAAGAAATTCAAGCTGTCTTCTCTAATCATACATACACTAAAATAGTAGATAATTAAGTGTGATTAGTATATATTTTTCTTATAATATTTAAGACTTAAGGTTATCATAAACACCTTAAATAATTTACTAAAACTGAAGATTCATTCCAGTTGTAATTAACATCATGTTTATAGGCTTGAATTGGACAGGCTTCCATCAGGAGTGACTTTTCCAGGTTAGATATTTGTGACATTATATTACTCTGTGTCTTCAAGAATTATTAAGTTATTAACAAGTTATTATCAAGTTATTAACAGAGCATTATTCCAAGAAGATACGCCTACTAGCAAAGCGAACTCCATCTGAACTCAACATTTTCTTGCAAGTGGTCAGCAAATAGTCCCTGCATAGGTAACTCTATGAAAAAGTTCTTCCTCATTTTAAGAAGATATCTGTCTTCCGTAATCTCCACTCACTTGGTGTAGTTTCAACTAATGGAACCACAGAGAA